>NC_041383.1:577470335-577495170 GCF_002162155.2 Triticum dicoccoides | reverse complement strand
GAGGAGGTCGCCGGAGAGGAGGGAGAAGAAACCATGAGGGGAGGGGAGGGGAGGGGAGGGGAGGGGAGGAGAGGAGGGAGGAGGGAGGGAGGAGGGAGGAGGTAGGAGGAGGTCGCCGTAGAGGAGGAGAGAAGGGAAGATGAAATGAAGAGAGGAGGAGAGGACCAGCCATATATACGACATACTAATGGCGCACTGCGGGCAGGTGCGCCATTAGTAATTTTTTTTTATTTTTTTGATTTATTTTGAAATTTCAAGGCGGGAAGATACTAATGGCGCACCATGGTCAGGTGCGCCATTAGTAAGTTTGAATTTTTTTGATTTTTTTGCCTCTCTAGATCTTAAAAGCCCCGTATCTTTTTTTCTGTTAGGTTTTTGAGGATTTTGAAAATGTTTAACGGGGTTCCCCCCGTTAAATTTGGATGTAACTTTTCGAGTAGATGATTTTTCATATAAAAAACTTTTTCATCCGAGTTAGTATGCAAAAGTTATGCCCATTTTTACAAATTCTCGCGAGATTTTGCAAATGAAGTCAAAATTCATATTTGCAAATTTTCCCAACAACTAGGCCACATATCACATGGGAAACTTATTTTCTTTTATTTTGTTGACATTTTTATCATTTTGTTTTATTTTTTTTAAACTGAAAAGGCGATCCACAGGGGGGGTGTGTGCATTCGGTGGAAGTGGTGGCCAAGGTTACTAATGGCGCACCGTGGCATGGTGCGCCATTACTAGTTTAACTAGTAATGGCGCACCACACGCACGGTGCGCCATTAGTATGTTTGGACAGGCGCACTAGTTCAAAAAAAATATTTGGTACTAATGGCGCACCGTAGGCAGGGTGCGCCATTAGTAGTTTCAACACTAATGGCGCACCAGAAGGTGGTGCGCCATTAGTATATACTAATGGCGCACCACATGTCTGGTGCGCCATTAGTGCCATTTCCATCTATAGCCCTTTTCCTAGTAGTGCACAACCCAGAACCATCTTGATCCACTCCTCTTTTCAAATTTTTCAAAATACAGTCTCTGCAAGTTTGGACCAGATTTGCTAAATTTGGTGAAATTCATATCCACACTGCTCCAAAAATTCCACCAAAAATCAAGCAGCCTACTTGAGCAAGGAGAAGCCACTCCACCAAAAATCAGCTCAAGGAAAAATCACCAGAGGCAAATTTCATTCGGTCGAACACCTTGTGGGCACTGTTACTGTTCAAAGTTCAGAAAATTCAGTTTCAGTGTCATCTTCCGTCCGTCAGTTTCAGTCACGCGGCCACAGTGCCCTTGGCACGTTCTTCGCCGCCTCTTCCTCTTGTCCGAAGCTTCACACACGTGCGTGGAGCCTTCCTGGCGTCGGTAGCGCGCTGGCTCGCCCTCGCCGGCGTCTTCTGTGGCGTTGGGACCTCCCGTGGCGGCCGACAGGAGGCACACCACGGCAGAACGCCGTTCCGCGCCGCCCATCGCTCCCTGGCTCTCCGCGTGGCCTCATGCACGCCAGCGCACGCCCGTAGCACAGCCACCGTGGCTGGCAAGCACGGAACGCGCTCTCCGCCGCCGACAGGCCCGCGCCATCCCCGTTCCGTCGAGCTCGCCCTGAACACCCAAACCCCGGCCAGTTTAACACCAAAACGGACCCATTGAACCTCCGTGATGACGCTCGACCCCCTAACCACCCCGACCGAGCACTGCGCCACCGTAATCGCTCGCCGGTGATCCTCGTTCACGGCAACCGCCTCGGACCGCCTATATAAAGGGGTCCCGAGCTCACTCTCGTGCACGCAGCACCTCCACTACTCACCAACACCCCGCCAGGCCACTAGGGGGACCTCGAGGAGGTCTCCTCCCCCAGCTCCGGCCGCCTCGCCCCGCCTCGGCCTCCAGCCCGATTCGTTCTGCTGAGGCCATCTCCGGCGCTCAAACCCCGTTCGTTACCCTCTCTAGCTGCCAGGAGCATAACCCCCTCTTCAATTTAACCTTTGCAGCCCTCTCCGACGAGCCCCTCGACCACCCGAGCCGCCGTCCGCCGGAGCAAAGCTCGCCGTCGACGTGGTGCTCGCCGACTGACTCCACCACCATCAACTGACGCGGAAGGGTGCCCTGAGCACGGAGGTACTCTCCGATCTCTCTGCCTCGCCGTGGATCGCCGCCGGCGACCACCGCGGCTCTCGGGCGCCGGCGAACTCTGCCGCCCCGTTTGAACATTTGAACCTGACGGGTGGGACCCCACCGTCAGCCTCTCTGCTCTCTCTTTCGAATCGTTTTCTGGAAGCGCCTTCGGGCAGAATGCGTTTTCTCTTCGGGCTGGCGTAGTCGCTACCGAAGCGTTTTCTGTTTTTATAAACTAGCCCCTGGAAATCTTCTGTTTCATTACAGATAAGTCCCTGGACAAAACCCTTATAACTTTTAATCATAAAAGTATTTTTGATTGATTCTTTTTCTGTTCTCTTTAAAATTTTGTCTAGTTTTTTATCAGATTTATTTGAAAAATATTTGGTTTACCTTCTGTGCACTCCTTGGTATTTACGTTAGCGCATATATTTTCTTTAAACCGTAGATACCGAAGGAGGTGACAGAGCCGCGAACTTCACCGAGCTAGGCTCCGACTACTCTGAACCAGGCAAGCATGTTTGAACTTTTGATATGATGAGTGTCTTGGCATGTTTTGCATTTAGTTAGTTTCATGGCATGTTGGTGAGCATACCGATGAACGTTATTTTATGTGATAATAAGGTGAGTGAGTTCGATGATCCATACGTGGATGAATGTGAATATGAATGGCCATGTGTTGGCATGAGGATGGGTACGATGGCAGTGTTGTAGCATGCCAGTCTTACGCCAGACTATGTGACTTCAGTGTCAAACCATATCGGTCCAGTACCTATCATTTCCTTCCTTGTACTACCACATGTTTTCCGCAAGGAATATGGTTTAGTAAGTTGCAAACCGCTTTCATGGTACACACCAAAGAGGAGAGGCCGTGATGATGGTTCCATGGCCCTGGATTAAAGCCAGTCATCCGGTCAGGGGGCATGGGTGTTTCCGGTTGGGACCGAGAGGGGGGCACCCCTTAGAGCGCGCGTATATAAATTTGATCCCATGCTATTCGAGATTGTGATCTCCCCGTCTCAAAAGTTTTTCTTGGACGATGACTAGGGTGATTCCTAGCATCGAGAGGTAGGATGGGTGTGTACCGGTTAGCTGTGTTTTCTTCCGAAATACCGTAAACGGAACTAGTCCTTCGTGACTACGGAAATCCGTTGGCTGTGGGAAAAATTTTGTACAAACTCTGCAGAGTCATATATTCCTCCAAATCATCTATTCCATGTCAAGTTTCGTTCCATCTTATCCTAATCAATTGTAATCTTTGATGACAGAGACTCCGGTGAATCGCATGAGTGCTAAGTCCGGTTGAATGATTATCCCTGTGGATGGACTAACCCGTTTATTCTCATGGATTGAATGTTTATTATGAGTATTATTTACTGGTGAATTTAAAGCCCTTTCTGCGATATCGCTCAGACGTCCGACTGTGGCATTTCTTTTAAAGCCCTTTCTGCGATGTCGCTCAGACGTCCGACTGTGGCATTTCTTTTAAAGCCCTTTCTGCGATGTCGCTCAGACGTCCGACTGTGGCATTTCTTTTAAAGCCCTTTCTGTGATGTCGCTCAGACGTCCGACTGTGGCATTTCTTTTAAAGCCCTTTCTGCGAGGTCGCTCAGACGTCCGACCGTGGCATTTCTTTTAAAGCCCTTTATGTGGTGTCGCTAAGATGCCCAACTGTGGCATCATTTCCTTATTTTTATTTGTTCACCTTTCGAGGCGTCGCTTCAGACACCCGATCGGTCCTTATTTATGCTCTGTGGGATTTCAGGCGGACTACCGCCGTTTCCCTTTTTACTTACCCATTATGCCAATTTTATTTATTGTGCATTAAGGAATTAATCATGTTGCATCCATGCACGCATTTGTTATATCTTACGTCCGAACTGTCTTGCGAGTACTTTCAAAGTACTCACTGGCTTGTTGATTTGGCCAGATGCTGACGAAGGCGATCTCATGGATGAAGAGTTCGATAGCGAGTCCGAAACTTAGAGGAGTCCCAGTCAGTCTCGTGCGACCCTGGATTTGGTCACTGTTTTATATCCGCTTCCGCTACCAAATAAATTTATCGAGCCTCACCTCGACGTTCGATGAAATGATATTCTTAGAGTCTTGTATTTCCCTTCCCGCTGTGTTTTTCCACCACCAACCTATCCTTGAGTTAGTAGTATGTCTCCACACCACTGTGTCCTGTCCGCCATTATGTATGACTATTGGCGTGCTTGTAATAATTTGGTTGAGCGACCGCAGTTCAACCCTGTAATATATTTTATGCTACAGGCTTATTGTATCAAGAAATTGTCTACCAGTGAGGAGGATTTCTCTCATACTGGACTCAAAAGACTGGTTTATCAATAAATATTTTTATTGGAAAACCGGTCGTGACAACTTATCATGAGAATAACACATCTAGCATGGAAATTATTGGTCACCCTTCACCGCCTCGCGAGCTGTAGAGCACACAAAAGAGAAATTTATTTTGAAAATTAGAGTTGGCTCTTGCAAATTTGCTTAGAATGGCATGGAAATGCCGCATATAGGTAGGTATAGTGGACTCATAAGGCAAAACTGGTTTAAAGGGTTTTGGATGCACAAGTAGGGATCATACTTGGTGCAAAATGAAGGCTAGCAAAAAGATTGAGAAGCGACCAACCAAAGAGCAAAAAATCTCGCCAAGAATTAAGCATAAGTAACACCGAATAATTCACCATAAGTATGATATAAATTTCATTGCATAACTATTGATGTTCGTAATTGCATTGGGAATCACAAACCTTAACATCAATATTCTTACTAAATCAAGATTACTCATCAACATGACTCACATATCATACCATCATATCTCAAAACAATTACTAAGAATCAAGTTTAGTTTGTCCAATGATCTTCATGAAAGTTTTTATTATATCCTCCTTGGATATCTATCACTTTTGGGACTATTTTCATATGTTGCTTTTGATAAGCTCAAACAAATATAAGTGAAGATCATGAGCATAATTTCTCTTACTCTCAAAATAATATAACTGAAGCAAGAGAGAATTTATTAAAACTTTACTAACTCCCAAATAAATCTAAGTTAAGCATGAGAGAATTTTTTCAAAAATAACAAAGCACACCGTGCTCAAAAAGATATAAGTGAAGCACTAGAGCAAATCCATGGCTCTAAAAATTTAACTGAAGCATAGGAGCATGCATAGCATAATTTTTGGCTCTCTCAAAAAGGTGCGTTCAGCAAGGATTCAACACTAAAAACACAAAGCAAAAAAAAGCAAAGACTCATATCATACAAGACCCTCCAAGCAAAACTCATAATGTGTGACGAACAAAAATATAGTTTCAAGTAAAATACCGATGGTTGTTAGAAGAAAGCGGGGATGCCACTTGGGAGCATCCCCAAGCTTAGTTGCTTGCTGCTTCTTTGAATATTATCTTGGGGTGACTCGGGCATCCCCAAGATTAGCCTTTTGCTAATCATTATTCCTTCATCTGTCATAAGATCACCCAAAACTTGAAAACTTCAACACACAAAACTCCAACAAAACCTTTCTGAGATCCGTTAGTATAAGAAAGCAAATCACTACTATAACTACTGTTCCAAACCTATTCTTATTTTGTTTTTGCATTATATCTACTGTATTCCAACTTTTCGATGGCAAAAACTCATCAAAGAAAACCATATAATCATCAAAACAAGCACAGAATGCAAAGAAAACAGACTCTGTCAAAAACAGAACAGTCTGTAGCAATCTGAATATTTCGAATACTTATGTAACTCCAAAAATCTTAAAAAATTAGGAAAACCTCTGTAATTTGTATATTAATATTCTGCAAAATTAATCAACTCATAAGCACGTTTCTGTGATTTACTAAAACTATTTTCATGAGTGCATAAGTTTCTGTTTTTCAGCAAGATCAAATCAACTTTCACCCAAATCAACCCAAAGGCCTTGCTTGGCACAAACACTAATTAAAACACAAAAAACACAATAATAACAGTATCAAAATTGTTCTAACACTCAGGAACAGGAAACAAAAAGCAAAAATAAAATTTATTCATTGGGTTGCCTCCCAACAAGCTCTTCCTTTATAGCCATTAAGATAGGCATGAGATTTCAACGATGCTCACATGAAAGACAAGAATTGAAGAATAAAGAGAGCATCATAAAACATGTGAAAAACACATTTAAGTCTAAAATACTTCTATGCATAGACATTTTGTAGGTAACCAAATTATCAAGACAAGAAACATCTAGGATATGCAAGGAAGAAGAAATAGACAATAGCAATCTCAACATGACGAGAGATAAATTAGTAGCATGAAAATTTCTACAACCATATTTTGCTCTCTCATAATAATTACATGTAGGATCATAATCAAATTCAACAATATAGCTATCACATAACATATTTTGTATATGACCTACATGCATGCAAAGTTGACACTCTTTGAAAATAGTGGGATGATCATCAAATAAAGTCATGACCTCTCCAAACCCACTTTTATAAAAAAAATCATAAGATTAATCATTCTCCGAAGTAGTGGGATCATTATTACCTAAAGTTGGCACTCTTCCGAACCCACCTTCGATATTATCACAAACATATTCATCATGAAGCTTAAATAAATTTTCAAGATCGTAAGAAGAGTCACCCCAATCACGATCATTGAAATAAGTAGAGGACATATCAAAGTTAGCATCCCAAAGCTTAGGGTTTTGCATATCATTAACATAATTGACATTTATAATAACATCATTGCAATCATGCTTTTCACTCAAAGATATATCGTGATTCACTTCATAAAGCATGTCATCACAATTTTCTTATTCACGAATTTCAAGCAAAACTTCATAAATATAATCTAGTGCACACAAATCACTAGCAATTGGTCATCATAATTGGATCTCTTAAAAAGATTAGCAAGTGGATGTGGATCCATAAGGTTTTTGGTTTCGGATTTCCAATAAAACACACAATTATGCCAAACAAACAGGCAAACAAACCAAGAAAGACATAAGGGCAAACGAAAAAGAGGGCGAATAAAAACGGCAAATTTTTGTGAAGTGGGGGAGATGAAAATGAGAGGCAAATGGAAAATAATGTAAATTGCGAGGAGATGAGATTTGTGATTAGGAACCTGGTTGATGTTGAAAATCCTCCCCAGCAACGGCGCCAGAAATTCCTTTTGATGTCTGCTAGAACTACGTCGGTATTTCCCCAAAGAGGAAGGGATGATGAAGTATAGAGACGGTAGGTATTTCCCTCAGTGATGAGAGCAAGGTTATCGAACCAGTAGGAGAACCTCCTCACACCACATAAACAACACCTGCACACAAATAACAAATACTCTCAACACGACGTGTTAAAGGGGTTGTTAATCCCTTTCGGTTACGGAGCCTCAAGATAGGCAAATAGCGTGAGGTAAAAGTGGTAGATAGGATAAATAGATCTCGGAACAAATAAATTGCAACAAGGTATTTTTGTATTTTTGGTTTAATAGATCTGAAAATAAATGCAAAGAAAAATAGATCGAAAAGGCAAATATGATGAGAAGAGACCTAGGGGCTGTAGGTTTCACTAGTGGCTTCTCTCGAGAAAAATAGAAAATCATGGGAAAACAATGGGCAATTGATAGAACTTCAAATAATCATGACGATATCCAGGCAATGATCATTATATAGGCATCACATCCAAGACTAGTAGACTAACTCCAGCCTGCATCTACTACTATTACTCCACACGTTGACCGCTATCCAGCATGCATCTAGTGTATTAAGTTCATGGAGAAACAGAGTAATGATATAAGAACAATGACATTATCTAGACAAGATCTATCTATGTCGAGATATACCCCATCGTTTTATCCTCAGTAGCAACGATACATACGTGTCGGTTCCCCTTCTCTCACTGGGATCAAGTACCGTAAGATCGAACCCACTACAAAGCACCTCTTCCCATTGCAAGATAGATAGATCAAGTTGCCCAAACAAAACCCAAATATCAGAGAAGAAATACGAGGCTATAAGCAATCATGCATATAAAAGATCAAAGAAGACTCAAATAACTTTCATGGATAAAAACATAGATCTGATCATAAACTCAAAGTTCATCGGATCCCAACAAACACACCGCAAAAAGGCTTACATCATATGGATGTCCAAGAGACAATTGTATTGCTAATCAAGAGATAGAGAGAGGGGAAGCCATCTAGCTACTAACTGCGGACCCGTAGGTCTACAAAGAACTACTCACGCATCATCAGAGAGGCACCAATGGAAGTGGTGAACCCCTCCGTGATGGTGTCTAGATTGGATCTGGTGGTTCTGGACTCTGTGGCGGCTGTAATTGATTTTCATCGACTCCTCTAGGGTTTCTAAAATATTGGGTTATTTATAGAGAAAAGTGGCGGTTCAGGGGGCACCCAAGGTGGGCACAACCCACCAATACTCTCCTGTGCCTCCTGGCGTGCCCTGGTGGGTGCTGCCCCCCCCCCTGGAGGGTCCCTCCAGTTGATTCCTTGACCCACTAGATGTCTTCTGGACCAAAAAATATCCTCAAAAAGTTTTGCTGCGTTTGGACTCCATTTGGTATTGATTTCCTACGATGTGAAAACATGGAGAAAACAACAACTCGCACTAGGCACTATGTCAATAGGTTAGTACCAAGAAATGAAATAAAATGACTATAAAATGATTGTAAAACATCTAAGAATAATAATATAACAACTTGGAACAATCAAAAATTATAGATACGTTGCAGACGTACCACCCGCCCACGATGCGGGTGATCGCGTGGGGTCCTGGCGCTGCGAAGTGCGTGACAAACTGGCCACTAAGCTCTTACCAAGAGGAGATCGAAGCGTCCGGAAGGACGCGGAGCCAAGACCGGGGGCCGTCCGTCAGAGCCAAGAAAACCGGTTTGCCGTGGCCTTGTCATCACCGCCCGCCGCTCGGATGGCCTGCTCGTACAGCCAGAGGAACCGCTCGGGCCCTGCAGCACTGTAGTACCACATGGGGAGAACAATCCTGAATTTCATCGGCCACCTCACCTGACGCAGGTCTGGAGTGAAGGCAAGGCAGCCCGCGGTGCTCCCGTAGGCCTCGGGTAGCCATGCCTGCAGGGCAGCGCTGGCCATGTTGATGGTGGAGCGAGAGCAGAGCATGGTCGATGAACGAGCAAGGATCTCGACACGCCCCTACTCGGCGTGCCAAATGTTGGATTCAAGGCTCTGCAGACCCAAACAGGTTCGAACTCTGGGGCATGTGCAAGGCTTTTCTTCTCCTATGTGCTCTTCTTGCTAAGGTTAGCGAGTTGATCAACCGAGTAATGGGGAACCAGGCAAGAAGGAAGCGCAGGAATTAACCCAGGTTCGGGCCACCTTGCGGTGTAGGACCCTACTCCTACTTTTTGGTGGATTGGCCTCGCCAGGAGGTTAAGTATGAACTAGTACAGTGGGAGAACTGCATCGTGAGGGCTCTAGGAGGATGTGCGGGTTCGATCTACGGATCCCCTTCTATGATGGATGTTGGTCCCTATGTATAGTGGCCTTGGTCCTCTTCCCGCATCATTTGGGTGGGAAGGGATGCCAGAACGACCAATTTCGAAGGGAGAAAAGAGGTACATCTTATCCTGGTGAAAGGTGGTCTTTTCATGCAAAGTCTCTGACCATGACACGGGGGAGGGCTCGGTGATAACATCTGTCCTACCGAGCCCGCAGTCTTGGTATTGTTACACCAGAGTAGAAACCTTTAGCGTTCCCCTCGGGAACATGCGCATGACCTTGTCCTTTTTGCACGAAAGGGGAAACCATCCCTCTGCACCCGCTAGCACTCGCCTGGCTGTAGTCGTGATGGCTCACGTCACTTCTTCCTCAGGAGGAAGGGCACCTGCCTTCGAATCTCCGCTCCTCGGGGCAGCTTGCGGAGCCGCTCCGTAGGAGGTCTTGGCTCACCTTGCCTCGCGAGGGCTAAGGCCCCTCGCGAGGGCTCTGTCGGCATTCTGGATATGGGGGTAGCCAGACTTGCCTGCCTGTGCCCCGCGGAGTAGCTCCATTAATGTCCTGGTATGGCCCAGTTTCGACATCAACAGCCCAAGACCCTCGCGAGGGGCCAAGCCTCATGAGGCGGACGACATCAAGAGCTCCAAAGGGATCGGCCTCCTTAGGCTGGCTACCGAGGAGCCGAGATTTCTATGCAAGGTTCACCTCGTGAGGTTCAGGTGATGTGAGCCATGATGATCGAGGCCAGGCGGGCGCCAGCGGGTGCAGAGTACCATTATCCTCTTTGGTGCAAAGGGGGCAAGCAGCTGGCGTGGAGTCCCGAGGGAGCAGCCAAAGGTTTCCATTCCCGTGCAACAAGACCAAGACCGCCAGGATGGCCGGACGGAGGTCATCGCCGAGCCCACCGCAGCGTCACAACCAGAGGTGTTTGCAGGGGAAGACCACTTTAGTAAGGATAATATGTACTTGTTGTGTCACTTTAAATTTGGCCGTTGTGAGATCCCTTCCCACCTCCATTCTGGAAGAGGACCAAGGCCACTATAAATAGGACCTAGCCACCACCAAGGAGAGGGATCAGATACATTCCACCCTCACCAACTCACTTGAGCCCAAGAACACGCCTCCTGAGGCTGTTCTCCACTGTACTAGTTCTTCCTTAGCCCCTCGAGGCAAACCCACCACAAAGCAGGAGTAGGGTTTTACACTGCAAGGTGGCCCAAACCTTGGTAAATTGTCGTGTCCCGTTTCCTTCGAGCTTTCCACGTTAGGCTGTGAGATTAGCGTGTCGGCAGACCGGGGAGAGTGATATCTTCACACGCACCCCAGAGTTCGAACCTCTCAAGGGTTTGTTGAACCCGTAATCCGACATTTGGCGCACGAGGTAGGGGTGCGTCGAAGATCCGTCGCTCCGTCCGCTACGCTCTGCTTCCGGCTCCCATGGCAGGCGCTCCACCATCGACTGGACCATCGCGCACCATTGGGGAAGCTATGGGCCTCCAGGATTTCACCGACACCCTATGGTCAGTGCAATGGCCACCCAAGTTCAGGGCGAGCACACCGCCCTGCTATGATGGCACGACATATCCGACTGGGTTCCTCCAAGCGTATGAGGAGGCAGTTTGGGTAGCCGGCGGGGACGACAAGGTCATGGCCAACTGGCTCCCCATGGCCCTCGTGGGTGTGCCGCTCGCTTGACTGCTCAACTTGCCGGAATCTTCTGTGGCCTCCTAGGAGGAGTTGCGTGGCCTCTTCATCGTGCACTTCATGGCGCCGGCACCCCATGCCGCCGCAACCCTCCTCGGTGGCTCTCAAGCGCCACCCTCGGACGACCATGTCAAGCAGTTCTTCCGCCAAGTGGGTGCCGCTTGCTCCCAGCCGGGAGCTCCCCCGGGCTGGGCGGCGCCCAAGGCCGACCTCACCTTTGATTTTGAGGACCACCCCGCTTCCACAGCAGACGCAGGCGTGCTCCCGATGCTCTGCACCCCCACCACCCGTAATGTGGCAGTCACCAAGACCCTCATCGATGGTGGGGCCGGCCTCAATGTGCTCTCTATGGATGCATTTGGCTTGCTTCACGTGCCTAATGGCCGGCTCCGCCCCACCAAGCCCTTCTTCGGGGTCGGCGATGACTCCACCAGCCCCCTAGGGCAAATCTGCCTCCCCATCTCCTTTGAAACCCGCGACAACTACCGCACTGAGCTTATTGAGTTTGACATCGCCCAGATCAGCCTCCCATACAATGCCATCCTCTGGTACCCAGCCCTAGCTGTCAGATGTTGGGTTCCGGCAAACCCATAAGGTTCGAAATTTGGGGTGCGCACGAAGATCTTGCCCCTACCGATCTACGCCCGATCCCTCGTGAGAATATAAGCTAGACGATGAACAACACAAGGGACACAAGATTTATACTGGTTCGGGGCACCATTGTGGTGTAATACCCTACTCCAGTGTGTCGTGTGGTGGATTGCCTCAGGGGCTGATGATGAACAGTACAAAGGGTGAACAGCATCGCGAGAGGTGTTCTTGAGCTGGTGCAATGAACTGCTTGGGTGAGTTCGATCGCCTCTTGATCTAATGAGTACCCCCTCCCCTCATCTTTGTGGTGGCTAGTCCTATTTATAGAGTCCCTGGTCCTCTTCCCAAATATTGAGCGGGAAGGGCGCCAACAACGGCCATTTTGAAGGGGAACATCTAGTACAAGTTATCCTAACTAAAGTTGGTCTTCGGCTACCAAAGGCACTGGCGATGACGCTGTCTTGGCCTCCACGGTGACCTCCATCCTGCCGCTCTGCTGGTCTTGGTCTCGTTGCACTGAAATGGCAACCTTTGCATGATGCCTCAGTACTCCATGCATGTGCTTGCCCCCTTTGCACCAAAGAGGAAACAAGGACACTACGCAGGCCGGCGCCCGCCTGGCACCCGCGTGGTCTCGATCGTCATGGCTTGCATCATGAGCACCTCGTGAGGTGCCCTGACTTGATCTGTCCGCCTCCTCACGAGCCTGCCTGGCGAGGCCGTTCCTGAGGAAGTCCTGTGTCGTCCGCCCTGTGAGGCTTGGCCCCTCGCAAGGGTCTTGAGTCTTGCGCTGATGAAGATGGGCCGTACTGGGCCACCACTTGAGCCACGCCGCAGGCCGCAGGCAGGCAAGTCTGGGACCCCCGTTCCCAGAACACCGACACTAGCCAAGTTCATGGCAGCAACTCACCCAGCCTACAACCTCATGAAGGTGCCAGGGAGCAGCGGCGTCCTCACGGTGGCATGGGACATGAAATACGCACCGCTGGCCCTCAAGCTTATATTCAAGACCGCGACAGCCGCACAGTCAACTAGGAAAAGAGCCCCGGGGACTGCGCCAGCCAAGAAGAAGCAGTTGTTTTCTCAATATCAAGCTGAGACGAAAAAATTACCAGTTGACGAAGACAGAGCTTCTGGCGCCACCTTCACCATAGGTGTCGGCCTCTCTCCGGACCAGGAGAGGGCGTTGGTCAGCTTCTTGCGCACCAACAAGGAAGTGTTCGCATGGGAACCCAAGGACCTGGTTGGCATTCCGAGGGGGATAATCGAGCACCACCTGAGGGTGTGCCCAAACATGCACCCAGTGAAGCAGAAGGCACGCCGATAGTCCACCGAGAAGCAAGCATTCGTCGTACAAGATGTCGGTGTCATCCAGGAGGTGTGGTACCCAGAGTGGCTGGCGAACCCGGTTATCGTCCCCAAGAAGGGCGAGAAGGAGCGCATGTGTGTCAACTTCACCAACCTCAACAAGGCTTACCCTCAGGATCCCTTCATGCTTCTGCATGTCGACCAGATCGTCGACTCCACCATTGAGTGTGATCTGTTGTGCTTCTTGGACGCCTTCTTGGGCTACCACCAGATCAAGATGGTTTTGCAAGATGTGGAGAAGACGGCGTTCCTGACACCATGTGGGGTGTACTGCTACACTTGCATGCCGTTCGGACTACGTAATGCTGGAGCCACTTTTCAATGGCTAATGCATTTCGCTCTGGGCCAATAGCTCGGGAGGAACGATGAGGCCTATGTAGATGACACAGTGGTAAAGTCTCGGGAGGCAAGAACCCTGATCAAGGACCTAGAGGAAACATTTGCCAGGCTGCGCCAGGTGGACCTGCGACTGAACCCTGAGAAGTGCGTGTTTGGTGTCCCCTCCGGCAAGCTGCTAGGTTTCTTGGTGTCACACAAAGGAATCAAGGCCAACCCAGAGAAAGTTAACGCCATAGAAGACATGAGCGCGCCACAAACCCTCAAGGAGATGCAGAAGCTGGCCGACTGCGTGACCTTGCTGGGGCACTTCATCTCCAAGTTAGGGGAGTGTGCCCTCCTGTTCTTTAAGCTGCTGAAAAGGAAAGGGACGTTCTAGTGCACACCTAAAGCTGGCGCGGCTTTCCAAGACCTGAAGAGATACCTCACCAGCCCGCCGGTGATGGTGGCACTGCGCCCCCTCGAGCCCTTGGTGCTCTACATGGACACCACACCTCACTCCGCTAGCGCTGCTCTGGTGGCGCTAAGAGAAGAGTGCCCAATCGAGGGCCCACGGCGGGGCACCTCGGCGACACGCAAGCCGCCTCAACCCCAGGATGGAGCTCCTGAGGCCTCAACTGCATCACCGAACAACGTCGCTCCTAAGGCCCCAGTCGACCCCCCGGCCAGCGGGGCTCATGAGGCCGTGGTTGATGCGGCAAACAGCAAGACTCCTGAAGACCCTCACCCTCAAGAGATTCAAGACCCCCCAACACCTCCTCACTCGTCGAGCATCCGGTCTACTTGTTAGCATGGTGCTACGGGAGGCACAAACAAGCTACCCCATGCCACAAAAGCTCTTGCTCGCGCTCCTCGTCGCCTCCCGGAAGCTGCGCCACTACTTCCAGGGCCACCCCATCAAGGTTGTCTCAGCCTACCAATTGAAGAGGGTACTCCGGAGCCCTAACGCTGCTGGAAGGGTCGCAGAATGGAACATTGAGCTGCAAGCGTTCAAGCTGGAGTTCAGCACCACCAAGTCATCAAGGGCGCGGCCCTCACAGATTTCATGGTGGAATGGACTGCCGCCCCTGACTGCGAGAGATGCGAGGATCGCTCCCTCCTGCCCGGAGATGAGGTGCTGGACATGTCGATCATGTACTTCGATGGTGTGTTCACACGTTAGGGTGCGAGGGTTAGAGGAGTGCTCATCTCACCCACCAAGGACAAGCTCTACTACGCCGTACAACTCTGCTTGCAACAGGGCAAAAAGGTCTCCAACAACATTGTAGAGTATGAGGGCCTAATTGTCGGCCTTAGAGCTGCTGCTGTGCTTGGGGTGAAGCGCCTCACCATCAGAGGCAATTCCTAGCTCCTCATCAACTTCTCCAACAAAGAGTATACCCCGAAGGACGTGAGCATGGAGGCATACTTGGAAGAGGTACGCAAGATGGAAAAACAATTCTTGGGCTTGGAATTGTAACACGTGCCACGAGCCAGAAACAAGGAGGCGGACGACATCACCAAGAGGGCGTCCTAGTGCCTGCCTTAGGAGCCGGGCATTTTCGAGGAGAGGCTCTTCAAGCTGTCAGCAGCTCCCCATGTTGCAGAACCAGCACCGCCTCAGGAGGATCTTCCCCGATCCCCTGCGGTAGGTGCCCCTGCTTGTGGCCCAACCTTGTGGGCCCATCTGCTCCTCACGCTCGAGCCCTAAGATGGGTGCTGGACCGAGGATTTCAAGGTGTACTTGCTTTAGGGGACCCTACAGGAGAAGGAGGAAGATGCAGAGCGCGTGGCTCGCCAGGCCACCGCATACTGCATCCAGGACGGTGAGTTGTACCATAAGCGGCCCAACAATGTTTCTCTGTGGTGCATCTCCAGGGAACAGGGGGCGAGCTGCTGGCCAACATACACGGCGGGGACTGCGGACACCACTCTTCATCACGCACCCTCGTCGGCAAGGCGTTCCGTAGTGGGTTCTATTGGCCCACGGCACCCAATGACACCACCGAGCTGGTGAGGTCCTACGAAGCATGCCAATTCCACACCAAGCGGATCCACCAGCCTGCGCAGGGCCTCCAGACTATCCCGTTCACATGGCCGTTCGCGGTCTGGGGGCTGGACATCTTGGGACCATTTCCCCGAGCCCAGGGGGCTACCACTACCTCTATGTCGCCATGGACAAGTTCACAAAGTGGGCGGAGGTGGAAGCTGTCTGCACCATCTCGACCGGCTTAGCTGTCAAGTTCATCAAGAGCATTGTGAGCCGGTTTGGGGTTCCTAATCGCATCATCACCAACAATGGCTCGCATTTCATTAGCAACCTTTTCAAAATATATTGTACTAACCTTGGAACGCAGATATGCTATGCTTCGGTGGCACACCCCAGGAGCAACGTCCAGGCCGAGTGTGCAAATGCAGAGGTCCTGAGAGGCCTCAAGGCAAGGACCTTCAAGAAGAAGCTTGCGGACTGTGGCAAGGGCTGGCTCGATGAGCTCCAGTTAGTAGTGTGATCCATCTGCACCACCGTGACCAAGCCAACGGGTGAAACCCCGTTCTTCCTTCTCTACCGAGCTGAAGTGGTTCTCCCACACAAGGTCAAGCATCGCTCCACTCGGGTCTTGGCGTTCGACGAGGCATGCCAGGATGCCACACGGGGGATGGATCTCGGGCTGGGGGAGGAATGCCGCCGTCAAGCTTCGCTCCGAGTGGCAAGGTACCAGCAGGCGCTGCGGCGGTACCATTGCCGCAGCATCCACCACAGGATGCTCGAGGTGGGAGATCTCTACCAGAGGTCCATGCTCTCCAGGGA
Source organism: Triticum dicoccoides (assembly GCF_002162155.2). Classification (NCBI taxonomy): domain Eukaryota; kingdom Viridiplantae; phylum Streptophyta; class Magnoliopsida; order Poales; family Poaceae; genus Triticum; species Triticum dicoccoides. The sequence goes on along the minus strand of NC_041383.1, from coordinate 577,478,782 downwards.
AGGGCTGCACAAGCTCTCTCCCATGTGGGAGGGCCCGCTTAGGATTGCCCGTGTCTCCAGGCCTGGCGCCGCACGCTTGGATACACAGGACGGGATCCCCATCCAGAACGCCTGGAACATCCATCACCTCGGGAAGTTCTACCCATTAAGCAAGGCTCACGCCTGTGAAGGTCTCCGCTCGTGACACTCTCACGTAATAATGATTGGGGTTGTACATGCGCCGGAGTCTCTTGAGTGTTGCTCGCGGGCCTCAATGGGGCGCCCTCCCACGTCCTAGTGGCATCACTTAGCTCTGCGTTGGTGAGAAAACTAGACTAGGTACCGGACGCAGTTGTTCATTTGCTTGCTTTCTGTAGTTTGTTCGAAGTTTCTGAATAATTTGGAATTTTCGCGTTTGGGTTCGCCAAGTTGGATTTTCTCTCCTCTCGCTTCGCTCGTTCTTAGCCTTGGCTAGGAAATAGCGGCAGTTGCCCATCGCTCTTCCTTGCATGTCCCGCGCGTGGGGCCTAGGCAGGTGTGTGCGCTCGGGTCCACCCTCGCGCAAGCACACCTCACAAAAAACTCGTTGCCCCAGTGCTTCGGCTGTCTTAATCCTCGCGAGACCCCCTCGATCGAGCTCGTGGGCATGCGCTCCCTCTCATGATCATGCCCCTCGGGCAGCGCGACATGGTGCATTAAGCCACAGCTAAACCTGTGGGAGGGGGCTCGTGCAAGGCAGAATGAGATGCCCGGTTAAAGTTTTTTCTTTAAAAACAACCCTGCAGCAGCTCTACGGCACCTCCCGAGATCCACAACGCCTCCCGAGATCAATGGCCCCCGACTCATCAGAAAAGGGGGCTTCGCCAGGCATCAAGGGCCATGCCCTCACAAGGTGGGAAGCTACCACGAGCATGTCAAGCTAAGTTACCCTACCCATGCCCACTCATAATAGAAATATCACGACACATCATTAAGATAATAAGCATAACATAAGGGCATAACTACCATAGTTCATTACAAACCCCAGCGGGGCACTCTACTTTTTTCAAATTGCAGAAGAAAGTAAAGGTTAAACAGAAGTGGCATGCGAGGCTGCAGCAGAACCTGAAGCCGAGCTCGGCGTCCGTGAGCTCAGGTAGGGCCCTCCTCCTGCTTCACCGGGGCCCGGCGGCAAGACGATCCACCGCCTTCCTTGATGCAAGCTCGGCGATGCGGAGGTTGGTCATCGCCACCGCTGCTGGAGCTCCTGCCCGAAGAAGAGCCGTCTCCAATGGAGGAAGTGTGGATGTCGTCAAGGCCAATCTCACCCTCATCGCCGACCCGGCCGACGTCAAGGCCAAGCTCATCACCGCTGTTTCCATCCTCTACGCAGCACCCTGCGCGGCGGCCGTCTTCCCTGAACACCCTCACGAAGAGGATCGCAAGGCCGTCGTACTTGAAGTGGAGGGTGCACCTCCAACTCAGGCCTCGCGCACGGGAAAACGCCTGCCAATCATGGGACAAGACATTGCTGCCTTCAGCAGTAACCTCGGAGCGAACCCACGAGGCCCTCCAGCAGCAGCCGTTAGCCTCCAACCAGAAGCCATCGAGCCCCGAGGCCAGTAGCTCGCCGGTGAAGAAGTGTGGAAGCCGGAGCAAGGTGCCGCCGTGTTTGTCTGACCACATGATGAACTCCGGGAGTGCGTCTATCGAGGGGAAGCACGGTCGAGGAGGACGGGAGACCATGGTGCGCCTTCCCTCGTTGCAGGGGCTGTCCCATGGCTGGTGGCCCCCGCCACAAGAAGAAGCACCACCGTGGACGCTAAGGGAGATGCCATCTCCCAGAAAAGCGCGCTTGGGCCCCCTGGAGGCCACCGCCGGGGTCGCAGCATGCTTGTGGGGATGGCCGCGGCCCCTCTTGGGCGGTGGCGAAGCTGGCCACTCCTTAAGGGCCTTCCCTTTCTTAGCGGTTGTGAACCTCCTCGCCGGCGCCATGAGCCTCACAACTACGGCAAGGAGGAGAAGAAGAAGGAGCGGCCAGCAGGAAGATGAAGATAGAGATGAGCGAGAGGGGGGATCTGCCCCTCCCCTCATTTATAGTCGGAGGGAAGCCAACAGTCGGCCTCCACGGTCCCGCGCAATAATGTGTTCTCTGCATGCAACATCGACGCGTGAAGTCGGGCAGTTGCCGAGGCAGCGTGGGGAAGTGGAGACACCCACGTCCCATCAATTGCCACATGTCCCCCAAGGCCGCAGACAGTTGGGGCCCGCGGTGCTCCGCAGTTGCCCTTTGGCTTCGTCTAGAAGCCAAGTACGAGCATGCCTTAGGCCTGGGGTACCAGACTTGCCTGCCTGCGGCCCGCGGCATGGCTCCATCGATGGCCTGGTACGACCCAATTTCAACATCAACAACCCAAGACCGTCGCGAGGGGCCAAGTCTTGCGAGGTCGACGACATCAAGACCTCCAAACACTACAAAAAATACACTTCCGTGATGATATGTGTTTGTCACAGTAGGTCGCTTTTTTGTAATGCATGTACATCCATGACGATTTTATGACAGAATCAAGATAGTCATACCTGTGCTGTCGTAGAAGTGTTCCATGACATTACCAAAATTATCATCACTGAAGTGTCCACTTCCATGACGATAAATCACGCGTCACAGAAGTGCTTTCATCAAGGGTGACCGACACGTGGCATCCACCATAATGGAACACAGTTAAGCTATCGGGTCCGGTTTTGGATCTGATAACCCGTTAACAGCCCGGACCAATGGGGATTTTCCACGTGTAAAATCATCATTGGCCGTAGGAAACACGTGTTGCCTCACCGTTGGGACAGATGTCATCCCCTCATTGGACAGGAGGCGCCTATGATAGGTCGACACGTGGCACGGCCCTACAGTGGCCCATTCCGGTGAAAATGGCTATCCCAGTAAAAATTAGCAGGCCGGCCCATATAAGGCCTTCTTGTGTCAGGTCCATTTAAGCCCACGACCCATACGAGATGTGCCAATTCGGCCCGTCAACGGCCCTGTAAAGATTTGACACCTTTGCAACCCATCGTCAGTTTGAGCCCGTTAATAGCCCGGTATATATTTGGGATCAATATCGGCCCGATGAGATTTCGGCCTGTTAACGGCCCTTTCAATGGATGAGCCAATTTTCAGGATGTACGACTTTCGGCCTTTTAGCGACCCATTTAAATGTTGGGATAATTTCCGTCCTGGTGTGTCTTTTAGCCTATTGACAGCCCATAAATCAGTTGGGCCATTTGTAGTCGGACATGAGTTTTGGCCTTTTAGCGACCCATTTAAGTGTTGGGCCAATTCCCGGCCCTGTGTGCCTTTCAGCCTGTTAACGGACCATAAATAAGTTGGGCCATTTATAGTCGGACCTTAGTGTTGGCCTTTTAACGGCCCATGTCCTTCATGGTCCAATACGAGCCCGGTTTCTCTTTCGGCCTGCTAAAGGCCCACAACACAGTTGGGCCATTTACAATACGACCTGACTTTCGGCCTCTTAGTGGCCCATGCTTTTCATGGTCCAGTACAAGCCCGCTGTCTCTTTCGGCCTGCTAAAGGCCTATAGTATAGTTGGGCCATATGTAGCCCAAACTTAGTAACGACCTATTAACGGCCCGTTAAATAAATTGGGCCCACCTGTTGCCCGCTTTGATGTCGGCCTGTTAACGACCCAGGAGGTAAGAGGGCCGACCATTAACTTTCGTCCTAGTAATGACCCATTAACTTAATGGGCCCACTAAAGTTCGTACATGTCTTCTGGCCAAATTAGATAATTTGAGCCCATTACGACGAGTAATTATGCACAGGACCAAAACCGATCAAGCAAAGGTACGGCATATAGGGAATAACGTTGCACATCCAGCATATATTACAGGAAAATACATCCACTGGGCAATCAAAGATTGATGCCAGTGCAAATAAATGAGCAAAACCTAATGATCTACAACATCACAATCTGCAACCTCAGCTCATATGACGCCCATAAGCATGTGGGCAAGTTCTTGCTGCTTTGCTACACGGTCTCTGAAAACATTGATCAGTTGTTGTGTCGCACGACTCTGCACCTCTGATTCATCCACCATTTCCATCATTGCTTCAGCCATTAATTGGTTCACAAACATACATTTATTCCATTGCATTCGAGACAGAGGATACTGAGCAGATTCAGATGTCGATTTTGGCAGGCTTGTATTATTGATAGTGGAGAGTGTCTCGACCACTACATCATAACATAAATTAGGACGGGAACCAAATAGATTAATCATGAGTTATTGCCATATTACCTGGCCTAGATTTACTGGAAAGAAACAATGGGGTCGCCTTGCTGTTTTTAGTGTTTGTCTTCTTATCTTCAGCAGCCTGCACAAAATTAACACACTAGCATTGCTATCATTGGCCAAGTCAGATAATAGGAAAGCAACATTGACACAACAAACGTTTGGGCAACTAGCCTACACCAAATTAACACAATATGGCATAGCTATCATCAGCCAGGTAAGGTAATACGAAATCAACATTGACACAATGAATGAATGGGCAACCAGACAAGCACTACAATTCAGTAATATGCGTGATATGAGGTAGTACATTCATGCAGCTCAGTATGCAAAACTACCAGTCAGTTTTCCTTACAAAAAACAACATTGGCGCCTTTAACATTTTGCTACAACTAATTTTAGATCAGATAAAGGCTAGATTCACGCTAATTAACAAAATACACGCTGATGTAAAAATATAGTGATATACAACAGGTACTTACATCAGCATTGGAGCATAGAGAATTACTGCAAGATATTTTCCTCGAATACGATCCCAATGGAGGAAGTCTTCTATCGTTTAACCTTATTTTCTAAAACAGAGATGGGTATGAAACATGCAGAAAATATGATCAGAATGCTAGAAAATTTCATGATGCGAGGATACGCACACGCTTCTGAGAATGGAGTTGACATTCTTTTGCTGGACTGGAGCGGACTAGTTCTTTGGCCACTGGAATTTGCTTATTATCAGTGGGAGTTGGGTTTCTCTGTGCTGGAGCAGTTTCTATGAAAAATGGAGTTGGTTTATTATCTCCTGGTGTTTGGATCTTTTGCAAAGACCTGGTTTGTAACCTTTCAGATTCGAACATAGCCGTCTTCCCCTTGCATGCCTTATATAGAAGAATGGTGATTCAGTTATAAAACATGCTACAGCAGAGATGGAATAGTTACTGAAGAATAGAAATGCATGACATATTGACATGTATTCCCTCCATCTGGAAATAAATGGATGGGTCTAGGCGTATTTCAGTTCTAGATACATCCAATTTTATCCATTTCTGTGACATGTAATCCATACGGAGGGAGTATGATGTAAGAGCTAGGGATACGACAGGACAACACAGTAAAAAAACACTGAAAAACCCACTGCAGAACCAAAGTATTCAAACCCACTGATATGAGATAGTACACTCATGCAGCTCAGGATGCAAAACTACCAGGCGGTTTTCCTTACAAAAATCAATATTGTGGCCTTTAATAATACATTTTTCTACAACTAAATTTAGATCAGATAAAGGTTGGATTCACGCTGATTAACAAAGTACATGTTGATGTAAAAATATTGTGATATACAACATGTACTTACATCTACATTGGAGCATAGAGAATTCCTGCAAGAATCTTTCCTCATAAATGATACCATTGTAGAAATTCTTCTATCTGTTAAGCTTATTTTCTAAAAGAGAGATGGGTAAGAAACATGTAGAAAATATGATCAACATGCTATAAAATTTCATGATGCAAGGATACACACACGCTTCTTAGAATGGAGTTGACATATTTTTGCTGGACTGGAGCGGACTAGTTCTTTGGCCACTGGAATCTGCTTATTATCAGTAGGAGTTGGGTTTCTCTGTGCTGGAGGACTATCTATAAAAACTGGAGTTGGTTTATTATCTCCTGGCGTTTGGATCTTTTGCAAAGGCCTTGTTTGTAACCCTTCAGATTCTAACATAGTCGTCTTCCCCTTGCATTCCTTGTATAGAACAATGGTGCTTTAGTTATAAAACATGCGACAGTAGAGAGATGGAATAGGTACTGAAGAATATAAAGGGATGACATATTGACATGTATTCCCTCCATCCGAAAAAAATGGATGGGTCTAGGCGTATTTCAGTTCTAGATAGATCCTTTATTATCCATTTCGGCAACATGTAATCCAAATAGAGGGAGTATGGTGTAAGAGCTAGGGATACGACATGAGAACACAACAAAAAAACACTAGTTGAATGTAAAAATGTGTGCTAGCAGAATACGTACAGAAATAATGAAGGAAACATACACGTGTATGATTGGGAAACTAAGATGGCATTGCAACAGAGCACTAGAATAGCACTTCAATGTAAAAAAACATGGTATGGTAGACAGATGAAGTACATACTGATGAATAACAATGCATAGGATATTCAGAAGCATGATGTCCAAATTAAGCAGATGGCATTGCGATAGAGTAGAATGACAATACTTGAATTTGAAAACATATTATCATGAATGGAATAGTACTGAAAAACAGGAAGGCATGACATATTTACATGCATGATCAGCATGCTAAGCACATGGCATTGCAACAGAGTAGATACACTCCAGGACATTATATGCATGTTGTACCCATATCACATGCCAAGTTAGAGAAAGGACCTTGTGGGGTGAATAGGATTCATCATCTTTCTGCAAGTCTTCTAAAGAACTGCCTTTACATGTTCCATCATATTGGGTATCATTGACATCAAGTTTATTGGCCTTTACATTGCTCCGTGAGGTTCTTGTGGATATATCAGTGTGTGCAATTATATCTGACATGCATGGAAGACAACTAGTAGTTAGATTTATGTAATGAGTGCTTGTAGGAGACGAAATAAATAGTAGGACTGGGGTTAACTAGCAGCAACATGTATCATAAACTAAAGGGAGAACACAGATGAAAGCTACAAAATATGTATCGTTTGTACTTCAGATTAACTACATGGCACACAAAAGTATTAAAGAACAACATAGGTAATACTAGAAGTGGTATAATACTATAATCACCAGCCTGTGTGATAGCATCGGCTGATGGATGATAACTATGGAACAATGTTACCTAAAGAACAAGTATCTTAGCTGAACTATGGAACAACGTTAACTCCTAAACAAGACCCGTAAGAGATCAGCATGAATATATAGTGAAATGTGATGATCAATTTTCCATGCTTAGATGAATAACAAAGCCATAAATGTTGCACACAAGTAAGATTAGGGTACAACCTATCTGGCTGCCATCCATAGGAGTGAGCATCATGTGCTGACTTGTCGATGGCCTTGCAGTTGTTATGGCTGTCCATGTCGGGCACGCGCATTCGAATGCAGGGAACTATTGAGTGGGGACTATAGCTCCCTTCTGCTGTATGCTTCCATTGTTGGAGCAGCTGCGGTGAGTCGGAAGACGGTGTGTCTGAAGAGGCAGATAACGCATAATGTTAAGAACGACACATATCTTTGATTTGAAGAAATACACTAAGAGATCAACAGCAAGGTACGAGAGTGGTCACACGTCCGTTGACTAAAGACTAAATTGGGGTCACACGATTTTATTTTATTTTGGTACTGTCCGATCTACGCCGGATCGCTTGATGGCCGTCTTGTGCCTCCCGGCTGACACTGTTTGGAATCTTCCCCCAAGAGCCAGCGACCAACACCAGAGCAGCCTGCCTCTGCCATCCGTGGCCCCGGCCGAAACCCCTCTCCCCACCCCACCGCACTACCGTGGTTGCGCCGCGCCCGGGCCAATCCACAAGGACTCCCCGTCATCCAGATCCGGCGGTGGCAGTACCTTCAGCCCACGCAACTCTAAAAGATAGCCATCTAAGCGCTGCTTCTGCGGTGAACTTACGTTAGACACTAGCCAACCGGCAGCCTAGGAGCTCCGCTGCCTCGAGGGGTGCTGCTTCCCATCGGGAATCGATTGGCCCAGAATAAAAATTCAGACAACTGACGCCTAAATAAAGTAATTTGAGATGAGGGTGCAACGTATCTGGCGGCATGGTGAGGTAGGTAGGTCCAGCTGTCGAGTCAGTGAGGCCTGCGTGGTTGCAGTGGCGACCGGTGGCAGGGAAAAAGCAATGTCGCAACGGTCGATGGCTACGGGGAAGCAGCGCCAGGACTCTGGACGGATTCGAAGTTGGAGCCGCTTCGGCGCCGTGAACAACAGCAGGGCTGAATCGGCTCCGGTATGATTCACGTGGCCATCATCGAGGTAGCACAAGCAGCACAGATTAATAGGCACACGACCCAGTGCACGACGGCAAATGGACAGCGTCTCTGGCATTAGGGAGGAGGGCGGTAGTGAAATTGGTGTGGTGGGGGCGCCATGGAGGTGGGGCTGAAGTTTCGCGGCTCGAGAGAAGGGAGCTTCCCAGGGAGAAGGTGATTTGGCGCCCATGAGG
>NC_041383.1:577469104-577470124 GCF_002162155.2 Triticum dicoccoides | reverse complement strand
GGGGGATTGGGAGGGGAGTGGAACCATGTCTTACGAACGCATTTGTCTGAAATGTGAGGGGGAGTTATAGTTCTACCCTTTCCTATAGGCTTCTCGGCTTGGGTCTGTGTACTGAGGGACGGGGATAGTAGAGTAACTTTGCTTCTCCCCAAATAGTGGGCGGGAGGGATTTTGGGCTAGGATGGCGTGTTTTGAACTATAGTGGGCGCGAGCGATTTTGGGCGAGGAGAGCGTGTTTTGAAATTGTGGGCACGAGCTATTTCGGGCGAGGAAAGCGTGTTTTGCCGACCATGGTTTATGAATTATTCGGCACATGTCATTTCGGCCGAGGAGAAGGCGTGCTTGGATGAAGTTACGAACCTACCCTCGATGTACAACGGGCCAATTGATGCGTGTCCCACATAGGACAGTAATTTCGCGTCTCCCATTTATTTGCTCGGGCGAATTCCACCGAGCAGAGAGGATGTTTAATGGTTCGTTCAAATTTTGGGAGAACGAGCATCCACGTCTACCTTACCAAGTCAATTCGAATCAAATTTTGAAATATTAGCTTGCCACTTCTTTTTTAGATGGAGACATGATGCTCGGGAGTAATGTGTTTTTACATGCTTGTTGCTAGCGATTTACTATATGAAAAATAGTTGACCCACTCAAAAACGCGAAACAAACCCAAAATGAAATATCTCGATTCAATGAAATAGCTCATTCAGTAGGTCAAAATAGTGAACTAAATCCAAAATTGAAGACCTCAATCGAGTAGCATGTTGTACAGTATTATAGTACTCCATGAACATGTTGAAAGTCAAATTAATGAACTTGTTTGATATACGCATATATCCGTTCATGTGTGGTTTGCAGACAACATGTTCTCCAATTTAAATATTTGAATACAAGTTTATATCAAAACATGGTTTATACCAGTGATTGATGCATAAAACGCGACCTCCCCCTCTCCCGGACTCCTGTTCTCTCTCTCTCTCCCTCCCTCCCTCCCTCTCTCTCTCTCTCCCTCCCTCCCTC
>NC_041383.1:577417807-577468737 GCF_002162155.2 Triticum dicoccoides | reverse complement strand
CATCTATAGGTCTCTCTCGCTCACTATGTATGATACTCTAGCTAGTCCAAGCTATATATCTTGGGTGCACTCATCGTACGCACACAAATTCCTTGGCTCTTTGCCCGTAACTCTCTCACGCACCACTCTGTCGTCTCGGAGCTCCTCCCCCCCTTTCTCAAACTCTCCATACACCTGGGTCACACATACACATGCATATCTCACTCACACTCGATAGGCCCATCTAAAATTCTATCTCTCTCCCTCATTCTCTTTCCATCTCACACGCACACACACACAATCTCATGCCTAGCTAGCCAAGTATGATGGTCTCTCACTCAATTGTAGGCACACGCAGTCCGCCCTATATGTATATGACTAGCTAATCTTAGTCTCCATCACAAACATGTGCATGGTCTATCTCGATTTCTCCCGGGGCATCTTTCTATCGCGCACGCACTCCGTCGATCTCCCACCCATATAGTCCCCTCACAATCTCGAGGGGATCTCTCTATCACAAACACACCCTCTCTCCCTCCCCATGCGTCCATGCCATCCATGTGTCCCTCTCGACCTTTGTTCCTTGTTGGCCAGACCTCTATTGGACATGTGCTACAGGGGTGTCTCTCTCCATTGCAAACAATCACACACTAGCTATCTTCATGTATCTCCTCACCTCGCTTTTCCATCTCGGAGATGCATGCGTGATATGTTCGCATAAGAAACGAAAAAACACACTCTCTCTCTAATTTATTGTTTGTTGTCACTTTCTCTTTCACACACATACTCTTTTTGCACACTTACTCATTCTCCTTCAAATGCACTTGATCTATCTCGACTTAGGCACTCTCCTCGGTCCATAGCATATAGATTTATTGAAAAGTCAAACATCACAAAGTTTGACCATGTACGTGGAGAAAAACAATTACATATAGTACGGCAAACATATACCATTAGATTCATCATGAGATGTAGTTTTGTATGATGTATCTTTGGTATTGTAGATATAAATAACATTTGCGTAAACCTGATCAAAGTTTCCAAAGTTTGACTTCTAAAAAATTTACATGCACTGCATTATCGAGTGGATGGAATATCTCTTTCCCCCTCTCAGCTATCTGACACACCACTCAGCCTTATCGGGGCTGCTCGAGCTCTCTCAAACTTTATTGGTCAGTTTGGTTCGTGACCTGAACCTCATGCCTTGATGGCCAGTAATGCCTAGTGTGGACGTGAGATGTAAAATATTTCTGCCTGGCCAGGCTTGTGTGGTGCTGAAGCGTTTGGTTCATGCCTAGGCCAGGCAAAGCATCAACATCCCATCAATCAATCCATGCAGCAATTATTTAATGCTAATATCCATCCATGTTGCTGTTAGCCTCGTGGCCGCACGACCAGCCACGACCAGGCATTCGAAATCGCTCGCCTGGGCCAGGCTACTTGCAGTGTCTGGAGTCCAGCAAGGCTAATTAAAGTGCAAGGGAACCCAGGCCAGGCGGGCTTTCTTTTTCATAGGGTAGCAACCAAACAAGCATGCATGAAATCCAGGCAGAACCCTAGGCCAGGCAAAAGATGCTCAGGACGCAAGCCAAACTGACCTTATATCTCCCTGGTTCACACATACACATGTCTCGCTCACGCTATACATATAGACCCATCCAACACTCTCCGCCATTGTTCTCTCTCCATGTGACACACACTCCCCTAAGTACCATAATCCCTCACTCCATCATAGGCGCAAGCACTCCCCCCTCCTAAGTATGATTATCTCTTACTAGCCATCAGAAACACACGTATTGTCTCCTTCCATCCATACGTCTATCTCGATATCTCTCGGGGCATCTTCTATCGGGCACACACCTTGTCACTCGATCTCCCACCCATGTAGTCCAATCACGATCTCGAGGGGATCTCTCTATGACAAACATACACTCTCTCCTCCCCATGTCTGCATTTTCTCCGTACGTCTCCCTCGACCTCTCTCCCTTGTTTGTCAGACCCCTCTTGGCCACGTGCTAGGGGTCTTGCTCTCTCGGTTCCAAACAACCACACACTATCTCCTCACCTTGCCTCCGTTTTCCAAGATGCATGTGTGACATGTTTGCATAAGACACACACGCTTTTTCTCTACTTTTATCGTGTGTTGTCCATGTCTCTTTGACACATGCACACACACTTTTTTCACTCACTCTTTCTCTCTCTCTCTCTCTCTCTCTCTCTCTCTCTCTAGTTAGGGACTCTGTCACGTCCATAAGCATATGGATGTTTTGAAAAGTCAAACCTCAGAAAAGTTTGACCAGGTATACATGGAGAAAAACATTTACATCTGGAACGATCATTAGATTCATCACAACATGTACTTCATACTATCATTTATCTTTGGTATTGTAGATATAAGTAATTTCTTTATAACTTGGTCAAAGTTTCAAAAGTTTGACTTAAAAAAATGTTGGAACTACATTATCGAACGGAGGGAGTTGCTCTTTCTCTCTCTCTCTCCCTCTCTCTCTCTCTGCTATCTCTCATGGGCCTATCCTCTCACTCGAACTCTCTATACCGACGGATTATACGCTCACTGTGTTAGTGTATAGCTCCGTATATTGTTTAGTTGACCGGTCAACCAATCCACATGCTGCATTGTCAGCTCTTGTTCTGTATCTTCGTGTGCTGGACCATGTGGAAGTGGGTGAAAAATAAGTAAACTAGAGGCCCAGCTGACACGCAGTGAAGTAAACAAAGTTGAAACTACTCGGGGTAGCACCCCGCATGCTAGTAAATTGAGGGTGCCTTGAGGACACACTTCTTGCGCATGAAGGACGCACTCGCACACAATTCACCACTGCCCGGCGGCATGCACAGAAGGACGCACTCGCGCACACCCAGCACACAACACACACCAGCACACGTGTACACCGGCGTCGCCGCCGGTTGAGATGGACGGTGAGGCCGCCAAAAAGCGGAGGCGGCTCGAACCAAAACCGCATCCGGCGAGCCTGGACTTCATCAACAGCCTCCCCGACAACATGTTGTTCGTCATCATCGGCCTCTTCCCCACCAAATCTGTCGTGCGGACCGCCCTGCTCTCCCAGTGGTGGCGCCCCCTCTAGTGCTGCGTCCCCCTCAACCTCACCGTCGACAGCTGCCTCTACGACGGGGATTGCAAACGCATGGCCGTAGTCTCCAAGATCCTTTCATTGCACCCTGGGCCAGCCAGACTCCTTGACATCCACATGTTCAGTACCAACTGCAAGGTCCAACCCAAGTTCGACGAGTGGTTCTTATCACCTGCTCTAGATCAGCTCGAGGAGCTCCGCTTTGAAGCTGGACGATGACGCTCTTTGATGCCGTCTGCGCCGCGCCAACTTCAGCTCCTGCTATCTTCCCCAGATTAATGCCGCGCCCGCCCTTCTTCTCCCTCAACTCAAGCCTCTTGACCTCTTCGACGTTGTCATCTCGAAGAAGGCTATGGAGCACCTGCTCCGCAGCTGTACTGCGACCGAGTACCTTTGTCTTGAGCGGATCCACGGGTTCATTAGCCTCCACATCGCCTCGACGAATCTCCGATGGATTTACGTGTCCTGCTGGCCCCGCAACAAGACATCAATTGGGAAGAGATCACTCCAGCTGTTCCACGTTATGGTCATTGAGAATGCGTCATTGAGAATGCGCCTTTCCTTGAAAGATTGCTTGTATCAGATCTAGAAGGTCCAACAAAAATCAGGGTCACTGACGCGCCGAAATTGACAGCGTTGGTGTACTCGTCTGTCAAATTCTCCGAACTCTTTATTGGATCCGTAATCGTTCAGGTACAACACTCATCTACTTCTCCGTCCTCTTGAAATGCACATTTTTAAATTTCTTCTTGATGTATTTACGACAGTCTTCCAGAAAATGATTCCCACAAGCTTGACCCAGTCCATGCGCACAGTGAAGATCTTAGCACTAAAATCTATCGGCCCCAATCTGGATCAAGTTGTTGGATTCCTTACATGCTTTCCGTGCATGGAGACGCTACTCATCGATGTGAAACTTCTTTCCTATAAGTAAACGATAATCACAACGTAGCTCAATTTTTTCATAATTTTCTCAAATTACGATGACAATTGAAGTGTTCAAAACTGCATCTATGCACTGCACCGAAAGAAATGTTTTTAGTATTTTTTTCTCACGTGATCACCTGCATCATTTTTATGTTGTACTACAATAGTAGCCTAGGCTAGTCATAGTGGAAAGTAACTTAGACTACTCCCGTAACTCTATCGTTACCCTAAGATCAAGTACTACCTCCACCCTGATTTACTCTTCCAATTTTGTAGTATCAAAATTTGTCCATAGATTTAACTGGCAAAGTGTTAATGCATGTCACTAAGAACTATATAGTTGGATTCGTATTTGAACATATTTCAAATGGTGTAATTTTTAGTGACATGCACTAGCATTTTCTTAGGTAAATCTATGGTCAAAATTTTATACTAAATACGAGGTAGTATTCCCTTCATCCCAAAATCCTTGTCTTACATTTGTTTAGATACGGATGTATCTAACACTAAAATGTAACTAGATACATCCGTATTTAGAAAAATTTAAGACAAGAATTTTGGGACGGAGGGAGTACAAAAGTGGGCTATGTAGGCCAAAACATGAGCCAAATTCACTTGTGATGCATTTGGCATCGATGCCCCTCCATTGCTCACCTGGTGCCCCAATCTGGATCACCTACTTTGCTCCGGTGCCAAATTAACTCACACAATGAAAAAACACTGCGTGTGCGAGAGAGAGGACTGAGGCAATAAAAAAACACTTGTTTGGGAGAGTGAGAGGCTGGTGTAGTTGGTTTGATTGATTTGTTTATACATGTGGGTCTGTGTGCACAGCGGTGCCAACTCTCTCACATCGCGAGAGCGGTGCCAAATTCTTTTGATTTGACATCGATGCATATTATGTGGCATACTTTTGCGAAATATGGCATCGGCCACATAGTGGAAGGCAACAAATGCCCAAGCTCTTCACGTGCTCCTAGTTAAATGAGAGGAAACAAAGAGAGAGAGAGAGAGAGAGAGAGAGAGAGAGAGAGAGTGAAAAAATATCACTAGCCAGCCAACCCTATCGTATGAGCGAATGATATTGGTACCTCTTGATGACATGACAATCTTATACAGCCAGCTGCTCTAATATGTTCTCTTCTTTTGCGGATAAAAAAAGAACCGAAAGTTAAAAATGTGCTGCACTATAACAGTCTCATCGAATGCCTTGATCTCCATCTTACAGAAATTGATTTAATCGACTACCGTTGCAGCACATCTGCGATTAAAAATTGCCAGGTTCTTTGTTCTGGAGGCAAGTGTGCTCAAGGCAAAGAGGATTGGCATTCTCTAGCGCAACAATGAATGGCGTGCTGATTACCGCAAGCGTCTAAGCCTAAATGACAAAGTCTCCGCAGAAGCTGAATTTGTTTTTGAAAGATCAAGTGGCCAGAGACTCGAAAACTTAATTTCCCATTAGTGACTTGTTAGGGTGGTGGATTTTAGTTTGTATGATAATGATGCATCCACCTAAAGTAACAGAAGTTCTTACGTAAACTTCCTAGTAATTCCCTCTTCGTAGGTGCAGCATTACTCCTAACATTTGTAATATCAGTTTGAAACTTGTAATATTGCCGTGTTCTATTCCTGCATTTTCAAAATCTTGCAAATCAAACAGGTCCTGAGTTGGTGATGATGTTGTGCCTCCCATCTTTCACCAATAGCCGTCAGATCTAGATTTGACGCATACAAACCAAGCTTCTCCATTTTTGCAAAAAGATGCCCGCACTTGTTCCCTATTTACAAACAACTCCTTGTCTCTCACAATCAGCCTTATCTCCTCGCCACCACATCTAGACGGCCGTGGAAAAATCTGGCACGATGGCCGCTGCCGGTGCCGTCCACCCCCAATCTTGGTGATCCGTGCAATGCATGGGCATCTACGCACGGGAAATTATGTCGAACAGGGCTAGTTGTAAGCAGGCTAGCTCTATAGCCATGATGATAGTGACTGCCGACAGTGAGGCTGACTATTGTATGCTGAACACGGCGCCTATACTCAGTTGTCATCTCCGGCGCATGGTCTTGTCACTTCACTGTTAGGAGCAGCACGTAATAATTTGAGCAACGGGTAGTACTGTGCTAGTAATCCTACTACTACATTGGTAGTACTACTACTAGTACTAGTAGCACCACCGTCTTGATTTAGGTGTACTACCACATCCATCTGGATTTTAGTATTTGACTAGCAATATCTAGTAATGCATGTCACAAAAAATGTACTACTCCCTCGGTAAATAAATACATGGTGTTTTATTCCTATCGGCGAGAGAACTTATTGTCTTTTTGCTAACTAGAGTACTAATAGGATTACATGCAATGAACTAAACACTGCATGTCATGTTTGGTAGTCTCAAGTCATTGAAAGCATGCACGGCCCACATCTCTCATTGGTTGATATGACACGAAATAAGAAACAAGGAGGGAGTTAATGCATCGTCCCTAAGTGTTTTGGGATTATTTTGTTTTCGTAAGGTGAATTACACAACATTTTTGTTTACATGCATTAACATTTTATTAGTTAAATCAAAGTTCAAAACTTGGTGCAAAATGCAAAGGGGACCAATAAACCACTAAACATCAAACTTCTCTTGTTTGGCCCCAACTAGAGGTCCGGTGAGGTGACTATACTACACCGTCACGGAGGGGGACGTAGCTTCATTGACTTACGGCAACTGCCTTTTGGTGAATGACACGTGGGCTCAAGGGGTGGCTAGCCCACCTATCATACAGCCAAAGGCAGGTGCAGTAGAGGGCCGAGGAGTAGTACAGAATCCTACGCACCTACGTATGCTAACACAGGGCAAGAGTGATCACTCAAATCGCAAGATCAGTTGAGTAGAAGCTAAGCTAGACCCATGGAGGCAATGAGTGTTGGTGTCAAAACCGGCAGATCTCGGGTAGGGGGTCCCGAACTGTGCGTCTAACGCTAATGGTAACATGAGGTAGGGGACAAAATGTTTTACCCAGGTTCGGGCCCTCTCGATGGAGGTAATACCCTACTTCCTGCTTGATTGATCTTGATGATATGAGTATTACAAGAGTTGATCTACCATGAGATCGTAGAGGCTAAACCCTAAGAGCTAGCCTATGATTATGATTGTCCTCCTTCTACGAACTAAAGTCGGTTTATATAGACACTGGAGGAGGCTAGGGTTACACAAAGTCGGTTACAGAGAAGGAGATCTAACATCCGAATCGCCAAGCTTGCCTTCCATGCAAAGGAGAGTCCCATCCGGACACGGGACGAAGTCTTGAGTCTTGTATCTTCATAGTCCAACTGTCCGGCCAAAGTATATACTCCGGCTGTCCGGATACCCCCTAATCCAGGACTCCCTCAGTAGCCCCTAAACCAGGCTTCAATGACGATGAGTCCGGCGCGCAGATTGTCTTCGGCATTGCAAGGCGGGTTCCATCTCCGAATACTCCAAAGTAAATCTTGAACACTTAAATTATGTCCGGCTTTGCAAGACGATTTTCACATACTACCGTAGATAGAACAATATTCCACAAATATAATCTGCTGACAACTTTAGATAACAATGCATCACACCATGGCAGAGTCATTATTCGAACTGTTTTCCCACAACCAGCCACCGCACATATTGCGAGGCAGTTTCCTCGGCATGTCTTGTCGAAATAGAGGTCATGTCCCCTTATCACGGGATCCTCATTAATACGGGTACGGGTAACCCAACCGTGCCATCCGATGCGGCGCTTGGAAAATAAGAGATTTCATCAGGCAAGCAGGGAGGCGCACAGTTTTCGCCACCTCTATAAAGGGATAAGGATCTCCCATTTTTACCCACACCTTCTTCCTCCTTTGCTCATCCATTCTCGCACTCTCGAGCCCCAGCGCCCAAGTTCTCACCTTCTCCATAGGACCATTCGCAGCATGTCTGGAGCAGGAGGCAAGTGGATGGCCTCCTCCGTCATGGAGGAGGACATTACGAAACTTCGGCTGGCCGGATACCTGGCCGCAAACATCGCGCACAGGCTTCTGGCGGAGGGACAGATCACCCCCACTCCAAAGTCTTGGGAAAGAGTAGTGTTCCTCTCTCATTTCGTCTGCGGACTAGGATTTCCACTTCACCCATTTATCCCCGGGCTCATGTTTTACTATGGGCTAGACTTCCATGATCCACCCCCAAATTTCGTCCTCAACATCTCGGAGTTTATCGTTGTGTGCGAGGCCTTCCTCAGCGTCAAGCCCCACTTTGGCCTGTGGCTATGAATCTTTTGCGTGAAGCCGAAGATCGTGAGCGGCCAGCAAGCAGAGTGCGGAGGCACCATGGTGGGCAGGATGCCCAATGTTACCTGGCTTGACGACTCCTTTGTGGAGACCGTGAAAGGGTGGCAATCGGGGTGGTTCTACATCACTGAGCAGCACGATGCCAACTGGGCGGCGGCCCCCGAATTCCGATCCAAAATCCCCATGTGGCTCACCTCCTGGGAAAAGAAGGGTCTGGCCTGGGGCGAACCTGTAGAGCTGACCGGACTTCAGAACTGCATCAAAAACATGATGGACAAGAAGATCAAACTTGTCAACATGGTCCAGGTTATGCTCTCCCGCCGGATCCTTTCGTGCCAAAGACGGGCATTCAATCTGTGGGAGTTCGATTCGGCCAAACACCAGACGCTGCGAGGGCTTTTCGGCACGACGCATAAGGACATATGGAAGGTGCTGTTCAAGGCCACCGAAGTACCCCCTCCCACATCCGAGGACCGCGGACTCACTAGATGTACTTTTCCCGCGGATTCGTGGGAGGATTTAAAGTCACCATGTTTATCGAATCAGGATTACGTGGTGGCGGTGGAGCAGATGGACTGTCTGGCTCTGCTGCCGGAAGATCCAGCAACCGCACTCCTGACGGAGATGCTAGAAACGGCGCCTTACAAGGCGCCGGAGAAGAAGGCCGAAAAGAAGGCCACGGGGACCAGGAAGGGTCTCCGGTGCAAGGCTGCACCAGACGCCTCATCCGAAGACGATGAGGCGCACTCCTCCCACGAAGGGGAGGAGAAGAAGAAGAAGGCCGCCCCATACGGGGAGGCCGAAGGGTACAAGAAGGCGGCCACGGGGACCAGGAAGGCTCTCCGGCGCAAGGCCATAATAGACTCGTCGTCCGAGGACGGCGAGGAAGATTCCTCCCACGGTGACAGAGGGAAACATGAAGAAATTCCCCCGCCCCGCATTGGGGAGGAGAAGAAAAGAAAAGCTGCCCCAGAGGGTGGGACACCCCAAAATTTTGGCCTTGTTTTAATGGAATAAAATTTTGCCAGGGTTTAAAACTTTGAATTTTTGAGCTCCATTTTGATTTTGTTTAAATCATTTCCTTCCCTGTTATGATGAGTTTTTCCCAAAGAGAAAACTTTTCAAAAATGTTGTTGGACTTGTTTAACCTCTCAAGAAAAACTTTCCTTTTATCAGTGTAACTAATTAAATAATTAGGTTGCTTGATCTTTATTTTCTTGAAAAGGGTTTTCTAGGATAAATGGCCATATTTGAACTACAACCATTTGATAAATTCACTTAAAATTCCCACAAAAATTTGGAGATGTCATGTGATGTTTTTAAATCACTTTTATGCTAAAATATATTTCATTCATGAAATATTTTCAGCCCTACACTCAATTTTTCTTCTCTGGTCCAGAGTGCATTTTGCACTACAACCTATTTAAATATTTCTTTAAAACTTCTACAAAAAATTAGGGGAGGTCAGTAGGAGCCTATTGTTTCACTTTGTGCAAAAACCTATTTATGTCCTTTGAAAAATTTGAGTGAATCAACCTCATCTTCATTTTGGACCAACTTGATGGTTTGTACAGCAACCATGTTTTTACTTGCTCTTTAACCCTTGATCATTTCTCCTACTTGTAGTCCCCCATGTTAAACCCTTAAGTCCAGGAGCATGCACCTTTTGGATCATTTTTGGTTCATGAAATAATGCTATTTATTTCTTGTCCAGAATTGAAGTTTTGTAAAACTTGCACTAACAAGTTTCTGCTTTTGGCCAAATAACCTCACCACTCTCTCTTTCATCCACAGAGACACTTATCTGGAGTTTTTGGCCACTCCAAGAAATGCCTAAGTGCCCTTGGCATTTTGTCAAACACCTTTCGGGCATGATCAGTTTTGACATGAGTCCTTGTTTGCACTATGGACTTAATCCCCTGGCCAGACCAGCATGTCCGATGGTTTTGCCTTAAACTATAACCCCACCCTGCTAACTTTCTTGTGGTTTGGAGCCCCCTAACATGCCATAGCATTTCGTCGAGCACGTCCCGTGCGTGCACTGGGTGCGCCCAGAGCGCGCAAATTGCAGCCACGCGGCCGAGCCGACACGCTGGCCCCCACGGCTTTGGCCCGCTCTGCAGAACCTCGCCACGCGCTCCCCTTCTCTCAGCTACGCGCCAAGCAGCCCCGCCGCGCCCCACAGGCCAAACGCTAGCCGCCGCCGCCGCCAGACAGCCCTGCGCCGTGCAGCGCCACCCAAGCCACCCCGGCTCGCCACCTGCCCCTGTGAGCAGTGCGTGCTCATCCGCAGCTTCGTCCCCTAGCGCTCGTCGCCGCCACGTCGCCCTAGCCACAGAGAGGCGGTTCGCCGGAGAGCTTATCCACGGCCGCCGCGGAACCGACCTCGTCGCGCTATAAATCGACACCCCGAGCCCCTCTGAGCACGCACGCAACCTCAGACCACCCCTATGGCACTCCCCTAGCTCGCATTCGACCCGGGGAGGCCTCCTTCCTCATCTCCGGCAACTCCTGCCGCCGCCACCGCCCCGGCCAATCCGGCACCTCCAGTATCTCCCACTCTCCGTTCTCTCCACCAAGAACCTCCTCATCCTCCCGTGAGCCTTTTCCCCTACTTGATTTTGATCGGGAGCCAACGCCGCCACAAAATCACTTCGCCACCGAAGCCTCCTTCCACCGCGGAGCTCGCCGCCGGCCGCTCACTCCGTCCCGGCCGACACAACGACTACCGGGAGGACCATCCCAACCTTACAGGTCCATCCCCACCCTCGGGGGCCCGCGAGGAGCAGCCAAACGCCGGCGACGATCGCCAGAGCCCCGCTCCGCTCGGGCAAAGGAGGGAGACTACGCGCGGCGACTGGTCAAACCTGACCAGTGGGCCAGGCAGGCCCACTGTCAGTGACACCCCGCGCCGTCCGCGTGGTTAAGTGGAGGCGTAAAGCCTCAAGTACGCCTCCTCTGTACCGAAAGCGTATTTCTATCTGAACCGTTTTCTTTTCTGTTTTATTTTAAATAACAGATTTGACCAAATATTTGACTGGCTATAACTTTTTAAATATAAGTCCAAATGAAATGATTCTTTTTCCTACCTTCCTTAAATTTGATCTAGTTTATTTTAAGATTTATTTGAAAAAATTTCAAACAACTTTTTGGTTCTGTTTTTGAAATGTGTGTTAATTCAAATATATTTTTAAATAGGATTTTGGGGAGAGAGAAGAAGCTTTCAAAAGTTTTGGAGTGTACCCTGCCTTTCCACACATTGAAGGCAAGCATTCTGAACCCCGGCATAATATTTTTGGTGTGATCGTTGATACATTTATAACACCACCGCATTTCGAAGGACTTGTTATTTCATGTGATATGATCATATGCATGGGTGCACGTTGTTGATTTCCATGCTGTTGGAAATGGACACACTTGTGATGATAATCACCCTCATATGCCTTGCATGCATATCGGCAGGAACCCGGGGAAACCTCTGCCTTGGGTAGGCATGAGTTTGTCGCCGGTCTCCGTCAGGACGGTTATGTCTGGTATGGCATGGTAAGGTGATATGAGAGGTGACTCTGTTGGATGAGAATATATTGGTCATGCTAATCATGCAGGGAATACTTGAACCTCCTGAGTCGACCGTAGATCGAATCTTGTTCCAGTAACCCCCATACTTGTTTCGTACTACCACTCGTCTCTACAGCAAGTAGAGTACGGTTCAGTAAGTTGTCAACCTCCTTCCATCACACACCGTACAGAGAGGCCATGGTGGAAGATACCGGTTGTAGCTGGTAGGCAGGCCACCTGGTCCGGGGGCATGGGTGTTTCTGGTTGGGACCGAGAGGGGAGGCCACCCCTTAGAGCGCGTGATAAAAAGTTGATCCCATGCTACGCGAGGTTGTAGCCTCCCCACTTAGAGTTTTCTTAATAGGTGTCGTGGGTGATTCCAGACACGTGTGAGATAAGCTGGTGTGTGCAAGTTAGGTGTGTTTTCAACAAAAAGACCGTAGACGGAATTAGTCCTGCTGGACTAAAGAAATCAGTTACTCGTGGGTAAAGAGTACACCCTCTGCAGAGAATAAACCTATTCGAATAGCCGTGTCCATGGTTAAGGATTACAGTCTGGGATGGGTCAGGTGTCGGTCTTAGTGTCGGTCTTCGGAGGTGAAACGGTTAACCAGAAATGGAATTTACTACTCGTGACTTGTGATATCTATGATTATTATTATTGTTGACTAAACCGTGATATTATTGTTATTACCGAATATCTCTGGGATGGTTCTACCTCCGGGATATTCACTATGATTGTTTCTTTTAAAAGCCCTTTATGTGGCGTCGCCCAGACGCCCGACTGTGGCATTTCTTTTAAAGCCCTTTATGTGGCGTCGCTCAGACGCCCGACTGTGGCATTTCTTTTAAAGCCCTTTATGTGGCGTCGCCCAGACGCCCGACTGTGGCATTTGTTTTAAAGCCCTTTATGTGGCGTCGCTAGACGCCCGACTGTGGCATTTCTTTTAAAGGCCTTTATGTGGCGTCGCCCAGACTCCCGACTGTGGCATTTATTTTAAAGCCCTTTATGTGGCGTCGCTCGGACGCCCGACTGTGGCATTTCTTTCAAAGCCCTTTATGTGGCGTCGCCTAGACGCCCGACTGTGGCATTTCTTTTAAAGCCCTTTATGTGGCGTCGCCCAGATGCCCGACTGTGGCATTTCTTTTAAAGCCCTTTATGTGGCGTCGCTCAGACGCCCGACTGTGGCATTTCTTTCAAAGCCCTTTATGTGGCGTCGCTCAGACGCCCGACTGTGGCATTACTTGTTATTTGTTTCATAAATTTTTATACTACCATGTTATTGCAATTTTATAAAAAACTTGCTTGCACGCATCCGAGATTTATTTATCTTTTGTGACTGACGTCATGAGGATAAAATATTTTTCAGCACATCATTGTTATATTATGCCTGTGTTCATAATGTTTGCGAGTACATTCAAAGTACTCACTGGCTTGTCCCTGGCTATTGTCTTGGCCAGATTTTTCTTGCTCGGAGAGGAGCGACGCGATGCCAGCCCCGGAAACCACTCAATGGAGATAGCAGCCTCGCGAAGATAGGAATTTAACCTGGTCAGCTGTTCCCGTGGGAAATGGAGTCCCATAGACACAGATGTTTCACAACCCGCTTCCGCCATCAACCACTAGTAACCATTTGTTGTACTCACAGGCCAGAATGGTCTTGTACTACAGATTTTGTATTTTGCTTGGAATTTCTGTATCAAGTTGGAGCCTCATCAGCTAACAGTAATCCTGGGGCTGATGAGCACGACGGTCTTTTCTGGAAATTTATTACCCGGAAAACCCGGTCGTGACAGACTTGGTATCAGAGCCAGACTGACCATTGGCTAATCCTATCTTAGCCAGGTCAATAAACTAGGCAAACCAACCCACCAGACCTTAACCAAAGCCCAGCCAAGCTTCTCGTGCAAGATAGCCACACAGTGACCCAACACTTTTGGCAGTCGGTGCCCAACCTATCAACCTAACCTGTCAATCATGCGCCAGTGACCGGCCCCTAAATAATCCTTTCCCGCAAGCGTTCGAAGGAAGATTCTGTCCCCTTTTTCCTATAAAAAGGGGCGCGCTAACACCAGACCAGCACACACAGCCGCTACCCCAAACCGAGCCACAATGCCTGGACCTATAGTGCACAACGAAACCACAGCAACCAACCTTGGAGGTTTTGTGACCATCCTCGCAAACCTCACCCGTCGTGCCTACGCGTTAGAGGAGCCACCAGAGTATGTTGTGTATCAAGGACCCATGAGCGGTGAAGACCGCCAATTCTGGGCCACTGTGCACATTTACGGTAGGAGTCTAGCACCCGAGCGTCCCTACCAGTTCACCGGAAGAACAACTTCCTTTGAGCCACAAACCATCCAGCTAGCCGCTCGATAGGCTATAGTTCATCTCAGGCACTTGTCGCCCAGAGTTAACTGTCGCTCGTTCCACTACTATCCCAGACGTGAAGGGTATGGTAGACCACCCCAAGTTGCCAATGGAGATCACGAGACGGACCCCGCATTGTTGCACCTAGTGTGCTATGTAAGTGCACTAGAGGCACTGTTCGACCAGATCACTATTGATCTAATCGCAGCTCGTGGAGAGCTGGTTCGTCGAGCCCCGGCGAGAGAAGAAAACGAGCCCAACACCGACAACCCAGTCGTGCTGTTTGGACAACCGATCGAGACCCCGAGATCTGCCCCAGCCATCGGCCAAGGTGCTGCGATAACCCTAGGGGTGCTTCGTCGCATTTTGGGAGCACACTCCAACGGGGTTGTGGCCAACAATCCCCGCAATGGTCATTCTCACTACCCCGACCCTGCAGTTCCTCCGCCATCTCCGACTAATCCCGGCAGAGAGACACGTGGAGAAGCCTCGACATTCACCAGGCACGCCCGTATAGACATAAACGAGGTAGACTAAGCAGTATGAGTAGCACCAAGTTTCAACGTATCCTCGCTTTGTAATTATACGACCGCGTATATTAACGCAGCCTGTCTTTGTGCCTCTGTTTTAATAATAGCCTTGCATATTTGGTCAGCGCATAGCCGCATATTTTTCCGGGCACAACTACCCAAAACCAACCCGACGACAACCACAGTAACGCGTTTTTTTTGAGATATGTGTATCTCTGACACTGACCCGACCTTTGGAGCTAAGCTGGCAAATTTTTACCTTTCACCACGGTAAAATGATCCGGCTCCATTGCTATATAAAGGCCACCTTGTGACCTTACCCAGCAACCCTCACTTTGTGCACAACACTCACGCTTTTTCCTGTCATGCCGAACCCCAGCATTCATCTGAGAACCCCAGATGCAACCCCAGGTAGCTTTGTCAAAATATTGTGGGATTTTACCCGCAGTACCATGGGTTCTACCCAGCCACCCCAGTACGAGCTGTTCAAATCGAGGATCACCCCGTCCACCTCGGAATATTGGGCAGCAGTACACATTCCTCCTGTAGACCCCAACCAAGATCCAATGGAAGTTTCCTTCGTGGGGAAATCTATGCCAACCCCACACTTGGCCATAGAAGCTGCTGCAAAAGAAGCGATTGCTCGTCTTCGATCCGCAGTACCCTATGCCCGCGAACGAGGATATCATTACTTTCCGAGTCGTGCAGCACCCGGCGAAGTAATGTCTTTTCCCGGTGGACGTATTGAGAGAGACCTAGTTCTGGCCAACCTTATCCAATACATCATTGCTCAAGAGCATTTAAACCAGCGAGTGATGGATTATCTCCAGAGCCTCGCAGATTTAAATCCTCAGATTGCCATCGGCAGACCACTGAGACCCGACACGGAGAGACGCATACATCGACTGGTCAATCCACTGCCTCCAATTGAAGAAGAATGTATCCCTTTACCAGAGACATTTTATCAGGACCCCGCCCAGTTACCATTTTCATTTTAGATGTCACTACTGTATTTGTTCTTTGCAGCATTTATTTATGTGTGTGACTTATGCGTAATACCCTGAGTTTGTACGACGAGTCAATTATTTGGCTTCTGCTAATGTGTGTAGTTTTTGTTGTGGTTTATGCTCCTTTAAATTAACTGTTTTTCCCTCGCAAAACCCTGGAGTGAGATTTTCTTTTCCCTGAGTTGCTACATCTACACTTTCTCACGACTTGGATTATTTAATTTCACTCAGCACCACGAGCAGACTCACAACCATAATCATTCGGACACATACACTGTTTGCAAAACTTTGCAACGGTGTTACATCCAGCTAATCACCCCTAACAACAGTTAGCACCCGGCACACCCCATCTACTCCTCATGATCACCACCACCGCGGAGAACCAACACCCGAGCCGCAGCGTCGCGATACTCATCGAAGATCATCGCGCACAGGAGCACAGAGAGCCCCAGCAGCGTCGCCAGCCCTCCGCATATCAGGATCACAAACCAGTCCGGCATCGCCTCCGCCATTAGAACCTCGACCGAGCTTCTGTAAGCAGTAACGGAGAAAGAAGGAGGAGGAGAAGTGAGGCCAGGTGTGAGGAAGAAGAGAGAGGCACCCCGGCCGTTTTTATAGCTCGAGCTCGGTGTACGGTGGGCGAAGTCCACCAACGCCACTCGTCGCCGATCGCCGATGTTCGGAGTCGAATCCGCGAGCAGTGCCGACAGCGCGCTGGCCCGCGAGGTGAGTGCACGCTGCACCAGCAGCTAGCACGCCGCGCACTACCACGGTACGGCCTAGATGCCCTACACACTAGGCGTCGCCGGTGGAGAAAGCGCGCGGGAGAGAAGAGGTAGAAGGAAGGGCCAGAGGGAGAAGAAGAGGAGACTAACAGTGGACCCCGGGTCCACCTGTCGGCCAGAGAGAGCACTGTGCTCTCGGGTACGACCAGCGTATATCTAAATTTAGGAGTTATCCTAAATTTATATCCAGCGTAGAAATCACCCGTTTTGTCCCGAACCGTAGACTTTTCCGCGCAGCCCCAGTTTTTTCACACTGTGGTTTTTCACCACTTATTGCCCCCTCACTGTAGCCACATCGTCATTGCGTAATTATTTTCTTAACACCGCTTTTAGCAAATCTCGAGGACGAGATTTTTTCTTAAGGGGGTTAGTATTGTGACACCCCAAAATTTTGGCCTTGTTTTAATGGAATAAAATTTTGCCAGGATTTAAAACTTTGAATTTTTGAGCTCCATTTTGATTTTGTTTAAATCATTTCCTTCCCTGTTATGATGAGTTTTTCCCAAAGAGAAAACTTTTCAAAATTGTTGTTGGACTTTTTTAACCTCTCAAGAAAAGCTTTCCTTTTATCAGTGTAACTAATTAAATAATGAGGTTTCTTGATCTTTATTTTCTTGAAAAGGGTTTTCTAGGTTAAATGGCCATATTTGAACTACAACCGTTTGATAAATTCACTTAAAATTCCCACAAAAATTTGGAGATGTCATGTGATGTTTTTAAATCACTTTTATGCTAAAATATATTTCATTCATGAAATATTTTGAGCCCTACACTCAATTTTTCTTCTCTGGTCCAGAGTGCATTTTGCACTACAACCTATTTAAATATTTCTTTAAAACTTCTACAAAAAATTAGGGGAGGTCAGTAGGAGCGTATTGTTTCACTTTGTGCAAAAACCTATTTATGTCCTTTGAAAAATTTGACTGAATCAACCTCATCTTCATTCTGGACCAACTTGATGGTTTGTACAGCAACCATGTTTTTACTTGCTCTTTAACCCTTGATCATTTCTCCTACTTGTAGTCCCCCATGTTAAACCCTTAAGTCCAGGAGCATGCACCTTTTGGATCATTTTTGGTTCATGAAATAATGCTATTTATTTCCTGTCCAGAATTGAAGTTTTGTAAAACTTGCACTAACAAGTTTATGCTTTTGGCCAAATAAGCTCACCACTCTCTCTTTCATCCACAGAGACACTGATCTGGAGTTTTTGGCCACTCCAAGAAATGCCTAAGTGACCTTGGCATTTTGTCAAACACCTTTCGGGCATGATCAGTTTTGACATGAGTCCTTGTTTGCACTATGGACTTAATCCCCTGGCCAGACCAGCATGTCCAATGGTTTTGCCTTAAACTATAACCCCACCCTGCTAACTTTCTTGTGGTTTGGAGCCCCCTAACATGCCATAGCATTTCGTCGAGCACGTCCCGTGCGTGCACTGGGCGCGCCCAGAGCGCGCAAATTGCAGCCACGCGGCCGAGCCGACATGCTGGCCCCCACGGCTTTGGCCCGCTCTGCAGAACCTCGCCACGCGCTCCCCTTCTCTCAGCTACGCGCTAAGCAGCCCCGCCGCGCCCCACAGGCCAAACGCTAGCCGCCGCCGCCGCCAGACAGCCCTGCGCCGTGCAGCGCCGCTCAAGCCACCCCGGCTCGCCACCTGCCCCTGTGAGCAGTGCGTGCTCATCCGCAGCTTCGTCCCCTAGCGCTCGTCGCCGCCACGTCGCCCTAGCCACAGAGAGGCGGTTCGCCGGAGAGCTTATCCACGGCCGCCGCGGAACCGACCTCGTCGCGCTATAAATGGACACCCCGAGCCCCTCTGAGCACGCACGCGACCTCAGACCACCCTATGGCACTCCCCTAGCTCGCATTCGACCCGGGGAGGCCTCCTTCCTCATCTCCGGCAACTCCTGCCGCCGCCACCGCCCCGGCCAATTCGGCACCTCCAGTATCTCCCACTCTCTGTTCTCTCCACCAAGAACCTCCTCATCCTCCCGTGAGCCTTTTCCCCTACTTGATTTTGATCGGGAGCCAACGCCGCCACAAAATCACTTCGCCACCGAAGCCTCCTACCGCCGCGGAGCTCGCCGCCGGCCGCTCACTCCGTCCCCGCCGACCCAACGACTACCGGGAGGACCGCCCCAACCTTACGGGTACATCCCCACCCTCGGGGGCCCGCGAGGAGCAGCCAAACGCCGGTGACGATCGCCGGAGCCCCGCTCCGCTCGGGCAAAGGAGGGAGACGACGCGCGGCGACTGGTCAAACCTGACCAGTGGGCCAGGCAGGCCCACTGTCAGTGACACCCCGCGCCGTCCGCGTGGTTAAGTGGAGGCGTAAAGCCTCAAGTACGCCTCCTCTGTACCGAAAGCGTATTTCTATCTGAACTGTTTTCTTTTCTGTTTTATTTTAAATAACAGATTTGACCAAATCTTTGACTGGCTATAACTTTTTAAATATAAGTCCAAATGAAATGATTCTTTTTCCTACCTTCCTTAAATTTGATCTAGTTTATTTTAAGATTTATTTGAAAAAATTTCAAACAACTTTTTGGTTCTGTTTTTGAAATGTCTGCTAATTCAAATATATTTTTAAATAGGATTTTGGGGAGAGAGAAGAAGCTTTCAAAAGTTTTGGAGTGTACCCTGCCTTTCCACACATTGAAGGCAAGCATTCTGAACCCCGGTATAATATTTTTGGTGTGATTGTTGATACATTTATAACACCACCGCATTTCGAAGGACTTGTTATTTCATGTGATATGATCATATGCATGGGTGCATGTTGTTGATTTCCATGCTGTTGGAAATGGACACACTTGTGATGATAATCACCCTCATATGCCTTGCATGCATATCGGCAGGAACCCGGGGAAACCTCTGCCTTGGGTAGGCATGAGTTTGTCGCCGGTCTCCGTCGGGACGGTTATGTCTGGTATGGCATGGTAAGGTGATATGAGAGGTGACTCTGTTGGATGAGAATATATTTGTCATGCTAATCATGCAGGGAATACTTGAACCTCCTCAGTCGACCGTAGATCGAATCTTGTTCCAGTAACCCCCATACTCGTTTCGTACTACCACTCGTCTCTACGGCAAGTAGAGTACGGTTCAGTAAGTTTTTAACCTCTTTCCAGCACACACCGTACAGAGAGGCCATGGTGGAAGATACCGGTTGTAGCGGGTAGGCAGGCCACCTGGTCCGGGGGCATGGGTGTTTCCGGTTGGGACCGAGAGGGGAGGCCACCCCTTAGAGCGCGCGATATAAATTTGATACATGCTACGCGAGGTTGTAGCCTCCCCACTTAGAGTTTGCTTAACAGGTGTCGTGGGTGATTCCAGACACGTGTGAGATAAGCTGGTGTGTGCAAGTTAGGTGTGTTTTCAACAAAAAGACCGTAGACGAAATTAGTCCTGCTGGACTAAAGAAATCCGTTACTCGTGGGTAAAGAGTACACCCTCTGCAGAGAATAAACCTATTCGAATAGCCGTGTCCATGGTTAAGGATTACAGTCTGGGATGGGTCAGGTGTCGGTCTTAGTGACGGTCTTCGGAGGTGAAACGGTTAACCAGAAATGGAATTTACTACTCGTGACTTGTGATATCTATGATTATTATTATTGTTGACTAAACCGTGATATTATTGTTATTACCGAATATCTCTGGGATGGTTCTACCTCCGGGATATTCACTATGATTGTTTCTTTTA
Organism: Triticum dicoccoides; assembly: GCF_002162155.2. NCBI lineage: Eukaryota > Viridiplantae > Streptophyta > Magnoliopsida > Poales > Poaceae > Triticum > Triticum dicoccoides. The sequence continues at coordinate 577,448,470 of NC_041383.1, read as the reverse complement.
AAAGCCCTTTATGTGGCGTCGCCCAGACGCCCGACTGTGGCATTTCTTTTAAAGCCCTTTATGTGGCGTCGCTCAGACGCCCCACTGTGGCATTTCTTTTAAAGCCCTTTATGTGGCGTCGCCCAGACGCCCGACTGTGGCATTTCTTTTAAAGCCCTTTATGTGGCGTCGCCCAAACGCCCGACTGTGGCATTTCTTTTAAAGCCCTTTATGTGGCGTCGCCCAGACGCCCGACTGTGGCATTTCTTTTAAAGCCCTTTATGTGGCGTCGCTCAGACGCCCGACTGTGGCATTTCTTTCAAAGCCCTTTATGTGGCGTCGCCCAGACGCCCAACTGTGGCATTTCTTTTAAAGCCCTTTATGTGGCGTCGCCCAAACGCCCGACTGTGGCATTTCTTTTAAAGCCCTTTATGTGGCGTCGCTCAGACGCCCGACTATGGCATTTCTTTCAAAGCCCTTTATGTGGCGTCGCTCAGACGCCCGACTGTGGCATTACTTGTTATTTGTTTCATAAACTTTTATACTACCATGTTATTGCAATTTTATAAATAACGTGCTTGCACGCATCCGAGATTTATTTATCTTTTGCGACTGACGTCATGAGCATAAAATATTTTTCAGCACATCATCGTTATATTATGCCTGTGTTCATAATGTTTGCGAGTACATTCAAAGTACTCACTGGCTTGTCCCTGGCTATTGTCTTGGCCGGATTTTTCTTGCTCGGAGAGGAGCGACGCGATGCCAGCCCCGGAAACCACTCAATGGAGATAGCAGCCTTGCGAAGATAGGAATTTAACCTGGTCAGTTGTTCCCGTGGGAAATGGAGTCCCATAGACACAGATGTTTCACAACCCGCTTCCGCCATCAACCACTAGTAACCATTTGTTGTACTCACAGGCCAGAATGGTCTTGTACTACATATTTTGTTTTTTGCTTGGAATTTCTGTATCAAGTTGGAGCCTCATCAGCTAACAGTAATCCTGGGGCTGATGAGCACGACGGTCTTTTCTGGAAATTTATTACCCGGAAAACCCGGTCGTGACACAGGGGGAGGCTAGGACACCGAAGAAGGGAAAGACATCCCTTCCGGATCACTCCACCACGGCCGCTTACAGCGAGGAGGAGTGGCTGCCCAGGGGCAACCCCTGGCGAGATCGTAAGTATCCACACTCCATAATACTTTTCGTGCGACTTATCTTCATAGTTTGTTATAACGCCGAACACGCATATGCAGTCCGGCCAGGACCCATCCCAAGGTATCCTCTTCGGATGGGTCTCTGAGTGATTCGGCAATGAATTCGCTCCCAATGGCTACCTCCCCTCGGCCTGCGGATGACACAGAGGTGTTGCCCCAAAGGAGACCAGAGCAAGGGGCGGCAGTTTTGGAGATGCCCCAAGGCAAAATTCCAGATGCTGGGGACATGGGGGGTAAGATCCCCATGGATTATGCTGACGAGAGCCGCAGCAAGTTGGGCTCCCAGCCGGACACTGCACCGGAACCTCCAAAGGTTCCGGATTCGGGTAGGCAGCCCCTTGCTAAGGAGGGCGAGCCCGCCGTGCTGATGACCTCCGTCGCGCCAGAGGCGTCGGATAGTCTGCTGGAAGCGCTTCATGGTGCTTCCATTGATGAAGAGCACCATACTCTTATGATTACAGTGATTCAGAAGGTTCGGTCCGCCAAAAGTGGATTGACCGAAGCCTGCACCAGCCTACTAACAGGCTTTGAGGTAAGTAATCAAGAGTGTGAGAAATTATCACCCAATAGACAGTAGCCCCTGATACTCTGTTTGGTGTTCGGAAAGAAAAGCCAAATGGAGGGTCAACTGTAAACCGCAGGAGTCTAACAGTATGTGTCTATTTGAATAAGGAGGTGGTGCTGCTTGCCGCTGCTTCCCGCACAACGGAGGTCGCCGGACTCGAACGGGACCTGAAGCAGGCCGAAGAGGAGCTCAGCCTCACGAAGAGTCAGCTTGAAGAGAACAAAGGTAAGTGATACCCTGTCCATCTCGAAGAGAACAAAGGTAAGAGAAAAAATTGGAGACGCAAATAAAAAGCGTCATGATTTTTTAATAGGGGCCATGACCGAAAGACGAAGACAAGTCAGCCACAGAGCGTATTGAGCCTGAAAAGCGGGATGCTAGGGTGGGCGAGGTACAGCAAGACCTCCAGGAGTTCGGCAAGAAGTTTGAGTCCTTGGAGCGTGACTTCAAGACACAAGAGTATAAGCTTGCCAAGGCCCTCCAAAGCGCGACAGATGCCAAGGCCGAAGCCCAAAAGGCCCTCCAGGAAATCCAGGCAGCCAAGAAGATAGTGGCTGGTAAGGAATTCATTATGCAAAGTAAGCATGTGGAGGAGACATTTCTTTTACTTACTAGAATTCGGAGTTCTCCAGGAGCATTCACAGATCTGCCACGCAGCATATCTGATGCCACGGAGTTCTACCGTGACAAAGAGGAGAGCTTGACGGAGAAGCTGTTCTGGTCCAAGTATACTGGAGCCGAACACCCAATGCCTCTGAGTGACAAACTCAAGCAATTGGTCGAACTCCACAGGGCGGCCGAACTGGCCATGAAGGACCTCATAGTCAAGATATGGCCTGGTGAGCCCTTGCCCGACAGCTATTTTGGCCTTATAAAGAGGATGGTAGATGCCTATCCGTGGCTTGAAGTTATCAAGCAATCCATTTTTATTGAGGATGCCCGCCGGGCCTTTGCCCATGCGAAGATGCATTGGGCCAAGCTGGATGCAGAGAAGCTAGTGAAGGATGGACCGCCGGAGGGCAAGGCGCATCGGTACCCCGAGAAATATTACGATGACGTTATGAAAGGCACTTGCCTCGTGGCTGATGAATGTACCAAGGACATAATCTTTGAGTGAATGTACTCATGTTGACTTTGTAATATGAAAACGAGTTTGTTTGCGCTATTTGGCGCTTTGTTGATTTAAAATATTACCTTCTGTGCGGCTGTTTATAAAATTTTGAAAGTAGGCCAGTCATCGGCTTGCGCCCCCACGTAACTAGTACTCGGGTGTTCTTGAAAAACCCAAACACTCTTTATCCAAATTTTTGGTCATTTAAGGAGGTGTTTAGTGCAGCGAACAAGGCAATCGGACTATGCGTCTTTATCACTCTCACTTAGCCATAGAAGTCTACAATTTTAAATTTCGGCGAAGCCCCTAGAATTCGGAAGGCCGAATTGGGGTGCTATACACGCCTAAATCGGACAAGGCCGATTCCTCACCTGAAGCAGAAAAAATCTTTAAGGATTCAAGACCTCTCGAACAGCGACCAGCTCTCGCCGCATCATGACAGTCAGTTTTCGGCTTTCTCTACTGAGGTGCTCGTCCGGAAAACCGGGACACAATCGCAGTAGTTCTCCCTGCGCTACCTTAGCCGATATAACGGAACGTAACACTACAAAAAAATACACTTCCATGATGATACGTGTTTGTCACAGTAGGTCGCATTTTTTGTCATGCATGTACATCCATGACAAATTTATGACAGAATCAAGATAGTCATACCTGTGCTGTCGTAGAAGTGTTCCATGACATTACCAAAATTATCATCACGGAAGTGTCTAGTTCCATGACGATAAATCGCGCGTCACAAAAGTGCTTTCGTCAAGCGTGACCGACACGTGGCATCCACCGTAACGGAACGTCGTTAAGCTATCGGGTCGGGTTTTGGATCCGATAACCCGTTAACAGCCCCGACCAACGGGGATTTTCCATGCGTAAAATCATCATTGGCTGGACGAAACACGTGTCAGCTCATCGTTGGGACAGATGTCATCCACTCATTGGACAGAAGGCGCCTATGATACGTCAACACGTGGCACAACCCATCAAGTTTAAATGGGTCGGCCCAACTAAAGGCCCACAAGATTTTGCGGACCATAATGGGTCGGCCCAGCTAAAGGCCCACGAGATTTTGCGGACCATAATGGGTTGGCCCAGCTAAAGGCCCATAAGATTTCACGGGCCATAATGGGCCGGCCCTGGTAAAGGCCCACTAGATTTTTGTGTGCCATAATGGGCCGGCCCAGGTAAAGGCCCACAACATTCTTGCGGATCATAATGGGCCGGCCCGGCTAGAGGCCCACGAGATTTCGCCGACACTAATGGGTCGGCCCAGCTATAGGCCCACAAGATTTTGAGGACCCTAGTAGGCCGGCCAATTAACTGGCTGCCATGTTTTGGGCTAAATGCCGGACCATATTTGATCCGGTCTATTAATGGCCTGCCACGTTCCAGGCCTAATAATGGCCCATATGAGATCCAGCCCGTTAAAAGCCTCCCACGTTCTGGGCCAAATCACGGCCTAGATCAGGTCCGGCCCTTTAAGAGGCTTTGGCCTCAATTATGGCCCATATCAGATTTGGCCCGTTAACTGAACGCGATGCTTTTGGGCCCACTTGCAAAAGTCCCATTTAGTAATTCGGCCTGATATTAGTTTCGGCCTATTAAGGTCTCGTTTAACATTTCGGCCCTATATTAATTTCGGCCTGTTAAAAGCCCGTCATATAGTTGGGCCTAACTACGGCTCGGTTTGCATCCGGCCTGCTCGCAGCCGATATCCGATTGGGCCAAACAAGGACCGAGACAATTTTGGCTTGTTAAAAGCCCGTGATTTGATTCGCACAATCATGGGCCGGGGTCCATTTCGGGTTGCTGCCGGCCCGTGACCTGTTCGGCACGTTTCAGGCCCAACCTACTGCTTCGCCTCCTAAAAGCCCAGTGTGTTTTCTTGCAAAAAGAGGGCCGGGGTTACTCGGCCTATTAAAGGCCCGAATCTACTAGTGGGCCAGTTTGACGGGGCCCATGATGCAGATCATACATCGTGATTGCATGATAGCCCGATTATATACCGTAATTTTATGGTTTGGCCGCTTTACTGCGAAGACATGATATATATATACAGTAAAATAACTGCAACATCGTGAATAAGAAAAAACCTAGACTATATAATAAAGAAATTACGGCATATTACATCCACTCGGCATCAAAGTTTGCCACTATGATAATAAAGCACAAGCAGACAACAAATTACATACACTGGGCATCAAAGATCGCCACCAGTGCAAATAAACACACCGACAAAATAATATACAAAACCGATAGCACTTCAATAGAGTTCAAGAAAGGTTAGCCCTGCTGGCGAGCTGCAGCGCAAGCACCTAAGCAAGATGATCAGACTGTGCTTGTTCAACACTTATATCTTCCTCACTCTGAAAGATAAACAACCACACAGATGACAGGTTTTGCACATAAAAGTAGCAGTGCTAACAATTCATCACATTTCTTACTGACAAATAAAGTGACATAGTTTAAAAATGAATTAACATAATATGGTATTGTCCAGGTCAAGACATGGCAGGAAATGACATTGTGAAGGAGTTGGCAGCTTCACGACACCACTGGATTACACATCAAGAACTCATAAGTATTAATGGTTAGTGTGCTGTCAATTTATCCCATTTCATATTGGCAAATAAAGAGACGGTTTAAATAATAGTAGAATGATATGACATTGTTCATAGTTAAGACATTGCAGAATATGACATTGTGTTGTAGTGGGTAGGTTCACCACCCCACTGGATTACGGATGAAGAACAGAAGCATACATGCAGTGCAAAAGAAGATCACTTGCTATGTATAGTTTAATTTACATGGTATGAAGAAGGAACTTGGTTGTACAACTGAAAACTTAAATTGAGAAGGACAAACTTTTGTTTATGAACTACATAATAAACTTTAAACATGCAATTTTATGCAAACACCAAAAATAAACAGCTGTTGCAGTCATGCCTAACCAAATATACACAACAAAGTTTGAAGGATTGAGAAGGACAAACTTACATTACTGGTGAAGATAGGCTCTCTAAATCCCCTGTCCATGCTGATGGGGGGGGCAATTCAAGAAGTTTACCACAGAATCTTCTTCATAAGGATTGCCTTTATTCTACATTTTGTTAAGAGTATATAGAGATGTGATAATATACGAAAAAATGGAGAACATTTAAGATAAGTTGAAGAGTGATGCTAAATAACCAAGTAGCTAAAAATGTATGTGCAGCGATACAAGCAAAAGGCACAACCAAGACCAATGCACAGCTAAACTTCTTCAGTACCAACCTTAAGGTAAGAGTAAATATAGATCTGATGTGTAGAAAATGTAGGGCAAAGGAAAATAAGCTGCAGAGTGATGGTACATGAACAACTACATGTCAATATAAGTACACTGATAAAGGACAACATGTAGTTACAAGAACAATGCAGAGCTAAAAAAATTCATTGGCATTGGATATATTCTACACTAATGTAACCATTCATACAGATCAGATAATTTGGAGCGAACAATTGATAAGCAAGCTACCATGCATACTGCTGTCACATAATGAACCAGGTATGTATGCAAGTACAGTTATATAGGACAACAGGTACTAACAAGAGCAAAGCAGCGGGCAGCATATTTGCGATATCCTGTCGTTCTTTTCAAACCGGAATTCTTCTTTGAGCAGATTTCCTGCAAAAAATATCCGTAAGGCACATGCGGAAAAGTAGAAGTTCAAATTGTCATGTGATTTCATAGACAGTACCTCATCCTGGGAACGAGACCAGTGCATAACTAGGTTTTCAATGTCTTCTAAATTTAGCACAGGAGACTTCACCGGAAATTCGTTGATAGACTTGCCATCAAAGTGTTATTTCCTCAGATAACGCTGATACTTCTGCAATGCTTCCTTAAAAATCACAAGCAAGCTTTGCTCATCATGACTATCCAGATTGACCCTCGCCTAGTTACAACAATGTAATGTAAATCATTGATGTGTTCGATCAGCAGAGAATAGGAAAATAATAACCATGAATAATAGCACTTACACATAAGTTGGACAGGAAGATGTGAAAATGGTGTTTGTCTTCACTATGATCTTCCCATGATGGGAATATATGCACATAGTCCCTAACAACATTGAAAGCATTGTATTTTAAACTAGGAATAAATGGAATGCGGTTCCAATCTGCAGGAGTTGGCCGTCTCTGCAGTTGGGATAGGTCTTCGGCCGGTGGACTTACTATACTTTTTGCTGGAGTGGGATTTTTCTGTGGTACGGCTGGTGCTATGGCAAATGAAATCGGTATACCTTTTGTTGGAGTGCAGGTCCTGTGTGGTGGGGATAGTGGTGTGGCCAGTGAAGTATGGGTACAGTCTGCTAGAGTCGGTCCTATGTTTTGTGTCACTGGTTGTACAACCAATATAAGTGGGGCGCTGTCTGATTTCTCTGGCACCACCATGTTTTTCAAGGACTTTGCTGGTGCTCCTTCGGGTTCGGCAATCACCCTCTTCCTTTTTGATGTCTGATGCACAAGAATAGCATTTGAGTGGAAAAACATGGTATGATGACATATGGAATATGTATTGATAATGGATGGGCATGGCATCTCAAGTTATATGATGAGTAAACTAAGCAGATGGCGGTGCAACAAAGTAGAAGAAATGCAAGACAATATATGCAAGATACGCGCAATCAATAAAACCTTGCCAAATTAGAACAGGCACCTTGACGGGTGAACAGGACAAGCCATCTGCCTTTGACTCTTCGAGGTTAGAATAGTCATTAGGATGATATTCTGAACAAGAATCAACAAGTGGGGAGTGTATGAGTTTCATTGCTTGCAGAATGGCACTCAATGCCTTGGTGCCAATTTTGTAAGTCATTGTAGTGTTCCACAATATTCTTCTGATGCGCGGATTCTGATATTCACTGTAATTGCGTATAATATCTGAGAACCATGAAAACATAAATAGTTGTGAGATTATCTTTGTAATGCAGATGATATTCTAATATAGGGGCGCCCCTATAAACACTTGTGTGCTATCACTGGATTGTGCTGAGAGAGCTCATGTGTGCTATAATATGGTGCGTGCATTAATATAATCTGGCACAAGTACACAAAAAATAGGCTCTAGAACTAAGCATAGCTGGCACATGACAGGTTCATAATATACTGTATAGAGAGTTTATTGCCAAACCATGATAACAAAAGCACACATCAACTAGGCAGATCATAGTGTACATAACAGGGGTACACCATAACCACGATATATAGATCGGGAAAGTGGAATTGGCTTGAAAATACGGTGTTGTATTACCGCTAGTAATTGAAAGCCTATCGATCACGTACAGGCCAGCTCTATCAGTTGTTGACTGCAGATGTCCCTGCGCCCCTTCCTGACAAGGAACATACTGTACGTACTAAATACAAAATAAACAAAGAGGAACATGTTAAAGAACAGAAGAGGAAGCATATTCTTGAGGTTCCCCTTCATTGCATACAATGTTAGTTGCCCACTCATGATGAATCACATCGCCCAAAGAAATGCAATTCCATGATGTCTCTCTATATGTGGCAATTTTGAAAAAGAGTCATTAGGATCATATTCTAAACAAGAGTCAACAGGTGTAGAGCGTATGAGTTTCATTGCATCCAGAATGGCACCCAATGCCTTGGTGCCAATTTTGTGAGTTATTGCAGTGTTTAGCTTCAAGAGTGGACTGCTGCTAGTGCGGCACAAAGCAGCTACACATATCATAGTGTAGATATAACAGGAAAACCTTAAGCATCAGAGTAAAATCAGCAAAGTGGAACTTGCTGTAATATATGTGCTAGTTTGCCGGTACGGCTAGAAAGGCTTCGGATACCAGCTCTCTTCAAGTGAAGGTGCGGTAGTGTTAATATCAGTGTAACTCTCAAAGCGACACAGCTCCCCGCATTTCCTTGCTGTTCTTATAGGATTCAAGTGGGCAGGCCACTACAGATCCTATTCCTATGTTTACAAGATCCTACGAATCAAAGAGGCTCAAAGTGTCCATCACAACCAACCGTATAGACCTCTATACTGCAAATGTCCCTGCTCATCTTCAGTACAAGGAACATACTGTACTACTATCAAACTCCCTCCGTTCCAAAATATAAGTCTTGGTAGAGATTTCCACTATGGATCACATACAGATGTATCCAGATACATTTTAGAGTGTAGATTCACTCATTTTGCTCCATATGTAGTCCATGGTGGAATCTATACAAAGACTTGTATTTAGGAACGGAGAGAGTACATATTAAAGAAGAACGGAAGAGGAACATGGTAAAGAAGAGCAAGCAGATTTTGGATAATAAAATGTTGGTTGCGCAGTGCCCACACATGATGAACCAGAGCGCATTAAGAATGCAACTCCCAGCTGTCTCTCGACCATTTCAGGCGGTTGGATGAAGATCCTATGTCTCCTAACCCATCTTCTTCCTCGTCTATGATTCTTCCCATACAGAACACCGCACGGGCCGCCGGCCGGACCACCGGGACCCACCGCCCGTGTTCCTCCGCCACCCCCACCCCCCACCCCCACCCGCATCGAGTTTTCTTCATTCGGCGAGGCCCCACAACCACCCAAGCCCCTTCGTTCGCACCGTCAAACTCCGACGAGCTCTGAAAAATTTAGTCTACTGTGATTTAACTTGTGTGGAATATAAAAGGGGAAAACCATAAGCATTGGGAGTATAGTGTTGAGCGTGCCATGGCGGATCTGAAGGTGCAAACCGGACAAAGGCAACTTCCCAACCAAGACAAGAAATTAGAGTAAAGCAGTGGCGGTATATTTTCTTGCTGCGATAAATAAGTTGAGCAGATACGAAAGAGTACCGCCTCTGGTCATTGTTGAGAAAATCGTTAACTGGTAGTTGCTCGATTGGCTAGCAAGTAGGGGATTAATCGGCTGATCGACAAGTTAATCGACCATTTAATCAATTAATCGGATGATTTATCGGTTAATCGGCTACTCAGTGACCCTACGAGTAGGGATTAATTGGCAAGTTAACTGGTTAATCGGATGAATTCTTGAACAGGGCCTCTGGTGCGGCGCCGTGTACGCATCTGTTGAGAATTTGACGGTGCTGCAGTAGCGATGGCTGTCGGCGGCGTGGAACCAGATCTAGGAGGTTAGACGATGGCGGCAGGGTGCGGTGGACGAGACGGTCATAGGAGCGGTGCCAGCAAGGTGGACTACGGCAGGGATGAAGCGAGAGGACGAGATGCAAGGATCACGGTCCGAAGCCGTGGATGAGAGAGGTCGATCTCTTGTAATGGACGGCAGCATCAGCGTATCAGCTCCGGCATGGTGGAGGAGGACGGCGGTGGATGGGGTGGCGGGCGGCGGCGGACGGAGGAGGGTGGGGTGGAGAGGGTATTTTGGCGCCCACGGAGTACGAATGGGGAAAAGGGAGGTATCGAGGAAGGGGGGAAACATGTATTCAGGGTGCGCTTGTCTCGAATGCGAGGAAATTTACAAACTTAGCCCCCGTTTCAAATTTCTACTACATCACAACAACATTAATTGGTTGGGGATAGGATGGTAATCTCGCATACATTGAATATTTGCCGACGAGAGTTTGTTTTTGGCGCCCACCGTGTATATGAATATGAATCGGGGAGAGAGTCGATTTCGGCCGAGGTCACACTGTTTTTGGCGCCCACTGTCGGTGTCAAAACCGGCGGATCTCGGGTAGGGGGTCCCGATCTGTGCGTCTTAGGCTGATGGTAATAGGAAGCAAGGGACACAATGTTTACCCAGGTTCGGGCCCTCTCGATGGAGGTAAAACCCTACTTCCTGCTTGATTAATATTGAAGATATGTGGAATACAAGAGTAGATCTACCACGAGATCGTAGAGGCTAAACCTTATGAGCTAGCCTATGATGGTATGATTGTAATTGTGATCGGCCTTCTAAGTACCAAGGTCTCCAGTTTATATAGACACCGGAGAGCTAGGGTTTACATGGAGTCGGTTACAAGGACGGAAACATAATATCCGGATTTCCAAGCTTGTCTTCCACGCAAAGGAGAGTCCCATCCGGACACGAGCCGAAGTATTGAGTCTTGTATCTTGATGCTTCTATAGTCTATACGATGTATATAGTCCGGCTTACCGGATACCCCCTTATCCAGGACTCCCTCAGTAGCTCCTGAACTAGGCTTCAATGACGACGAGTCCGGTGCGCAGTCTTGTCTTCGGCATTGCAAGGCGGGTTCCTCCTCCGAATACTCCAAGGTTACCATCGAACATGTAGGTTGTGTCCGGATCTGCAAGATGATCTTCACATACCCTTAGCATAAATCCGTTCTGCTGGCAATCTTCGTACGTCGTGCCCTTGCATCGTGACCTGGTCCGACACGAACCAGCGTTTCCTGCTCCACCTCGACTCGTGTTGCGAGGAGGTTTTATCGGCACGTCCTGCCAAAGCAAAGATTGTGTCCCTCTTAATATGGGATCTTTCATCAATATGGGCATATGCGACCCCACGGCGACTGTTGGTATAATTCCGTGTTTTTTAGATAAGTCTCAAGCGGTCACGTTGAGGACTCTTGGTATTCATTCCTTTAATAAAGGGGTCAAGCCCTACGCCTCGTTTCCACCTCTCCTGCTCCTTCTCGCACCTCAAGCTCCATCGCTCAGAACCTCAGCTCCAACACCCCAGATCCTACAGGATGTCTGGATCCGCCACAGCAGGCCAGTGGGTGGCCTCCTCGATTCAGGAGGAGGATATTGCGAAGCTGAGGAGGTTGGATACCTGACTGCTGATATCCAGCACAGGCTTCCTGCTCCGGGGCAAATCATCCCCACGCTGGAGCCCAATGAGAGCGTCGTGTTTACTCCTCACTTCCTCCGAGGCCTAGGCCTCATCCTCAACCCCTATGTGAGGGGGCTCATGTTCGATTACGGCTTGGATTTGCATGATCTGGCTCCAGACGCCATCCTCTATATCTCGTCTTTCATCATTGTGTGCGAGGCTTTTCTCCATGTCAACCCACACTTCGGCTTGTGGCTAAAGACCTTCAATGTGAAGCCGAAGATGATCGAAGGGCGACATGCGGAGTGCGGAGGTGCCATAATAAGCAGGAACACTGATGCCCCATGGCCAGAGGGTTCTTTTCCGGAAGCATCTGACGTATGGCAACGGAGATGGTTCTATGTCACTCCTCCCAGAGGCACAAAGTGGGTAGCTGCTCCCGAGTTCCGCTCAGGCCCCCCATCATAACTGGGGTCTTGGACCGATGTGGTACGGAATTATGGGCCTGCTGGTGACGTACGAGAACTGTAGAACCGCATCCGGGAGCTCATTAGGAGGGACATAAATCTTGTCAGCATAATTCAAGTAATGCTAGTCCGGCGGATGTTGCCGTGCAAACGCCGGCCTCTCCGCATGTGGGAGTTTAATCCGGAGGGTCTGCGGACTATTAAGCACTTCTTCGGCCTGACGTTTGAAGGGATGTGTAAATTATTCTTCGGACCACAAGCAAAGTGTCCGGACACCACCGGGGATGCGGGCCTAAGCTGCCATCGCCTAGATGCCCAAGTAAGTAACCTTAAAGTCAGACACTTCATTCATATTTATCATGATTATTATTCTAACACTCCCTCCGCGGCCAGGAATGGCTTGACAAGGCGAAGTGAATCAGGTGTCCGGCACCACTTCCTGAAGGCTCGCCTGGTCCAACCATTGCAAAGATGCTGGACCGGGTGCTTAGCAAAATCCCTTCAGAGAAGGACGAAGGAGAGGGCAGTGAAGCCGAACTTCATGCGCTGCGCATCCTGACCGAGAAAATCGCTAACCCTCCTATGGAGGATAGTTCGGAGGGGAAGGTCCAAGCCTCCTCCCCACGCGGGAAGAAGAGGGTCACCTCCGAAGATTTGGAGGCGGAGACGCCCAAGCAAGGAAAGAAAACATCACCAAGGGGCTCTGCTGCGACGGGCGCCCTCACCACGTCACGCCCACCAACGGGCCAGCCCTCCAACGAGCCGTAAGTCATTAATTCGAAGGTGATATGTTAGTCCGAGATCCATAACCAGGACTTCGTTTTTTGTAGTCTGGCGAGCAGCTCTTCTCAACAGAGTTCATTTTCAGGGGACCTTCGTCCGGAGATGATGGAGAGTGAAACCCCACCCAACTCTCCGCCTCATGAGGCGGGCGACACGGAGGTGTCGTCACGGTGGAGTCCGGATATACCGAAGCCGGAGGCTAGTATGTCAGCTGCCCTGAGCCCGGAGCCTTTGGCTCCCATGGGGGCGATGAGAAGGGTCCGGTGCAGTTTAGTGTCCGGCCGGACGTACAGACGGGCCATCTAGAGTGAGCCGCGCTCTTGGAGGAGCACCTCTCTTTAATGAGCACGGTGCTAACGAAGATTTTATCCGCTACCAGCGGATTGAATGAGGCATTTACAAGCCTGCTCAGAGGGTTTGAGGTATGTAGTGAAAAATGCACAACTTTTTGGTTATGAAGCACGTGGTAGGTGTGCTCCCTATAGATAGTATCCCCTGAGACTCTGGTTGCGCGCAATAGGCGGCAAACGAGGGATCATATACTAATGGCTGCGCCGTACATGTGCGCAGGTATACAAGGTTCCGGCAGCCGACCAGTCTGTTGAAGTTGCCGAGCTAAGGAGGCAAATCGGATCCATCGATGTCGATATCACGCTGGTGAATAAATGGCTTGAGGAGTCCCAGCGTATGTGCTTGGTTTTTATTATAATGTGTAGGAAAATGCCAAAGCGGCATAATATTAATGCAATATGTGTGCACTGCAGATGGTGCTGCTGCCGTGGAGGCCCTGAGGGCGGAACTTTCTCAAGCCAAGGAACAAGCTCGGGCTAGCAATGCGGCTGCCCTAAAGGCGGCCGAAGAGTTGAGATCCGAACATGCTGCTCATCGCCAAAGCGAGGAAAAGATATCCGAAATCGCCGAAGAGCTAAAAAATGCCGCCGACCAGTACGCACTCCTTGAAAAGGAGAATAAGGCTAGTTCGGCCGAGCTGGAAAAGGCACGCAATGCCGCCAAGGAGATGCGGACCGAGATCCGGAGTATGCGGGAGGTGCTCGAACAGGCTGACAAAATCATAGCTAGGGGCTCGTACTTACTGCGGACGAAGTTCCTGGATCCGAAGTATGCTCCCCTGGCGGGTCGCATGAGTCACGCAGACGCATATGCGGATTTGGCGAATAGAACAGCTGACGCTGTCAAGTTCTTCGCGAGTCGAGGCGATGAAGAAGTGGAGAAGATTTTCTGGTCGCAGTTCAATGCTCCCACTCGCCCGCTGCCCCTGAATGAGAAGGTGGCTGCTATGGCGGAGCTCCACAGGCTGTCCGGACTTGCATTGCGGTCTGTAATAGACCATCTTTGGCCGAAGGGGCCTAAGCCGGATCGCTACTTTGTCTTGGTGCAGCAATTCCTTGGAGCCATATCCCGGATTGACGCCATGAGGAGGTCGGCGTGCATAGAGGGTGCGCGGATGGCTCTAGCCCGCGTTAAATCCTATTGGACGGATATGGAGGCCACTGTAATAGCTAGCCAGGATCCGGCGGGGGGCCAACATCCAGCCGAGCACTACTTGGCGCAAGTCACGGAAGGTGCCCGCCTGATAGAGGCGCAGTGCTCGAAGAGTGTTTTATTCGAGTGATAAGTCGAATCATTGTAGAAAACAATGTTTAGTATAATTATGAGGCTATGTTTATACTTTTTCCCGGAAGTATGATTGTCCTCCCTTTGTGGCTATTCTTATATGTATAAGTAGTCTGAAAGATAGCAGTCGTTGGCTTCCGCCCCCTCGCAGACAATACGGGCGTGTTGGCGAAAAATATGCATAATCACACTTGATCCAACGTCTTGGTCCGTTAAGGAGGTGATCGCACGCCGAACTAGGCAACCGGACTATATAGCTGTAACACTTTCGCTTCGCCATGGGAGTCTAATGGTGGGGCTACTATGTAGCCCCTGGTACCTCCACGTGCATCCCAATACGGGCGCGTGTGTATATGGCCGGGAAACGGCCCTTCGTTAAGGCGGAGGAATCTTTAGGGATTCCGGTGAGTCTTCGAGTGGTTGAACAGTCTCTCGTTGTATCATGACGGTCAGTTTGCGGCTTTCTCTACTGAGGCGCTCATCCAGAATAACCAGGGCACAATCGCAGTAGTTCTCCTTTGGCCTGCCTTAGCTGGATGATAGCGGAACGTAAGGCGGCAAACCCAGGAGCCGGGCAAACCCAACATTTTGACAAAACACATGATTCGGAGCTGATGCATATACGGCCAAACTCATGACGCCGAACACTCCCGAGGGTATTGGGTCTTTTGTAAAAGAAGATAGGCTGACAAGAGCCTATTTGAGCCCTTTATTTCCAGGTACATGCAATTTAGTCTTCGGTGGCCAAATACCAAAAATGGCAGTATCCTCTGTGGTATAGAACCCATGGGATGGTTAAACAACAAGAGGTAGTAGAAAAGGTTGACACAGGGGCTTAATCTAAAAAGAAACCTGTTGCACGGGGCCCTGCTGCACGTCTGCGCCTTTGTCTCCGTTGTGCCGTATCCTGGAAGGGTATCGCGTGAACGTTGTCTGTAAAAAAGAAAAACTCGTAGGAGGGTGCAGCATAAGTATGCGATCAATGATAAGAGTATAAGCTGTTGGCCTGCCAATAAGGTTGAGCCAAGCGTGGGGCTATATTAAATATAGACATCCCCAGGTTTCCCTTATGGGATTACATATACAGTGTCCTGTTTGAATTTATCCAGGCTACCGGACTCGTCTAACCGTGTCTGTGGTCGTAATGACCAATCATGTTTTCTAAAACTGGAGGCCTCTTCTAGTCCGGCCGCCAGGGCCGTCGCGTATTCCTCTGTGCGTGAAGGGCGCTTTATGATTCCGCTAACGGTGACGATGCCACGGGGCCAGGCATCATGAGTGTAAGGTGGCCATAGTGCGGCAATGCGTTGAAGCGGGCGAATGCCGTTCTTCCTAGCAATGCATGATAGCTGCTTTGGAAGGGTGCAATAGTGAAGAGCCGTCCTTCGCTTCTGGAGTTGCCTGGGGAGCCGAATGTTACTTCCAGCATGATGGAGCCCCTGGCGCAGGCTGCAACGCCTGGTATCACCCCTTCAAAGGTGGTGTTGATTTGTTTAATTCTGGATGAGTCTATCCCCATTTTGTGGACAATGTCCTCTTATATTAAATTGAGACCACTGCCACCGTCCATGAGGACACGGGTGATACGGTATCCATCGATTATTGGGTCAAGCACCAAGGCCTGTGATCCTCCACGCCGAATACTAGTTCGGCCGTCCATGTGATCGAAAGTGATCGGACGAGACATCCAGTAGTGAGACGTGGGTACGACGGGCTCTACATCATGCACTTTTATGGGCACGCGTTTATGCCCTCTCGTGGATGTGCGAGTCGCGTGGATCATGTTTACTGTTTTAACCTCTGGCGGGAATTTTTTCTGTACCCTCGTGTTTAGCTAGTGAGGTTCGTCCTCATCTTCGCTTGGTGTGCCCCTCCCCTTGTGTTCGGCATTTAATTTGCCGGCCTGCTTGAAGACCCAGCACTCTCTATGGGTGTGGTTCGCAGGTTTCTCTGGGGTGCCATGAATTTGGCATATTCTGTCCAGGACTCTGTTCAGACCGGACGGTCCATCTTTACTGCCTTTGAATGGATTCTTTTGCTGATCAGGTCGATTGCCCCTGAATCCGACGTTGATCGTTGTGTTTCGGGCTCTCTTCCTTGTTTTGGCGTTTGTTTTTATTACGCCATGGCTTCCCGTTGCCATCCCTTAGTTTGGATGTGCTGGTGTCGCTGGTGCCTTTACGGCCCAACCAGCTATCCTCACCCGCGCAAAAGCGGGTCATAAGGCTTGTTAAAGCTTCCATTGTCCTTGGATTTTCTTGGACAAGGTGTCGGGTGAGCCATTCGTCACGGATGCTGTGTTTGAAAGCCGCTAAGGCTTCGACGTCCGGATAGTCGACAATTTGATTCTTCTTAGTGAGGAATCTGTTCCAGAGCTTGCGGGCGGACTCTCCGGGCTGTTGGATTATGTGACTTAGATCGTCTGTATCCGGAGGCCGGACGTAAGTCCCTTAAAAATTGGTCCTAAAAGCGTCTTCGAGTTCCTCCCAACTCCCAATTGAGTTTTCGGGGAGGCTTTTCAACCAGTGTCGAGCTAGTCCCTTCAATTTGAGGGGAACGTATTTGATGGCATGGAGGTCATCCCCACGAGCCATCTGAATATGCAGGATAAAATCCTCAATCCAGACCCCTGGGTCTGTCGTGCCGTCATATGCTTCTATGTTCACAGGTTTAAAGCCTTGTGGGAATTCATGGTCTAGTACTTCTTCGATGAAGCACAGGGGGTGAGCGGACCCTTTGTATCTGGACGCATTGTGGCATGTACTCGGCTGTTGTTGTGTCCGGGGTTGATTCCGAACTGGTATCTGGCTTTTATGAGCGTTTGGGTGACCATAGTCCTGCGCTGGGGTGTGTCTTCTAGATCCATATATGGACCTGGCTGCACCGGTCTTTTTATCCGGATGCTCGCCTGGATCATGCGCAGTGTCCGCGGCTGCTCTGTTACGGTCGTGAGGCGGTACGTCTGGTTTCTTGGTCGAATTTTCTTTTGGTGGAACGGCCGCGTCGTCGAATTCTGGCAGTAGCTTGCGTTTCGGATAGCTTTCGGTATGGCAGTCATCGCCATATCTTTCTTCGGTGTCTAGCACCTTATTCCATCTGCGACTTAGCTTTTCCTATGTGGCCTTGAGCCGTTGCTTCCGCTTTTCTAGACTTCTTGCGGTGGCCATAAGATTTCTGTGGAGGTTGTCTCGTTCCACTTGTTCGTCCGGCATGATGAATGAATCGTCGTCCGGACTGTCTTCATGTTCTGGGGCGGCATCCTGAGCTCGTCCCTCTGGATCATTGTGATCGTTTATTTGCTCCGAACTTGATTTGGCGTGACCTGGCTCGTCCTACTCCATCGCTGGGTCCATGTGTCATTATTGCTTTCGGAGTTTGCGGGTATATGAACCCTTCCTGCGCTCCTGTCGCTATTTTTGCCATTGCTAGACTTTGAGCGGCGTCTGCGCCGCTTCTTTGGCTTTTGCCCAGGTGTTTTATCGTTCGGACTGCCGTCCTTATTGGGTGTATCTACCATGTATATATCGTATGACAAGGTACTAGTCCCGTGCTCCAGGGATTCTGGAGCCTCTCCTGCATCGTCATCCATACCGTCGATATCTTCGGAGTCAAGCACGTCGGTTAATTCTTCGATCGTGGCAATGAAGTGGGTGGTGGGTGGGCACCGAATTCCTTCATCGCCTGCTTCCCACTCGGGCCGGACATGGTTCGGCCCAGAGTCTCCTGACAAATAGAGAGATTTCAAGGAGTTCAGCATGTCGCCAAAGGGCGAGTGCTGAAAGATGTCCGCAGCGGTAAACTCCATTACTGGACCCCAACCTCGCTCGGCTGGCTCGAGAGTGAGCGGACCAGGACCAACAACCAGATATGAGTCCGGGGCCCATCGTTACAGGCCTCCACAGAGGTGAGACCCGTGTTCGGCTCCACCGCCGTTAAGTGTGTGGCCTGCGGGGCGGGGTCCAGCCCTCCGTCCGTAGGCAACGCAACCGCCCTGGATTTAGATCTGGGGCTGCCTCGGGGAGAATGTCCCAGGCACTGTCCAACAGCAGGTCTAGGCCGTGCTCATCGTGGCTGTCCGGCGCTCCTGGCGCAGGCTTGAATCCGTCGAAGATCAAATCTCCACGGACATCTGCCGTGCAGTTCAAGTTTCCGAACCGGATCTGGCGGCCAGGGGCAAAGCTGTCGATCTGCTCCAACTGGCCAAGCGACTTGGCCCGCAGTGCGAAGCCGCCGAACACAAAGATCTGTCCGGGGAGAAGAGTCTCACCCTGGACCGTGTGGTCGATGATTGAAGACGCCATCAAGCCTCGAAGCAACGACATAGAGGAACTCTCAACGAAAGCACCAATGTCGGTGTCAAAACCGACGGATCTCAGGTAGGGGGTCCCGATCTGTGCGTCTTAGGCTGATGGTCCCAGGAAGCAAGGGACACAATGTTTACCCAGGTTCGGACCCTCTCGATGGAGGTAAAACCCTACTTCTTGCTTGATTAATATTGAAGATATGTGGAATACAAGAGTAGATCTACCACGGGATCGTACAGGCTAAACCCTATGAGCTAGCCTATGGTGGTATGATTGTAATTGTGATTGGCCTTCTAAGGACCATGCTCTCCGGTTTATATAGACAACGGAGAGCTAGGGTTTACATGGAGTCAGTTACATGGAAGGAAACATAATATCCAGATTGCCAAGCTTGTTTTCCACACAAAGGAGAGTCCCATCCAGACACGAGTCAAAGTCTTGAGTCTTGTATCTTGACGCTTCTATAGTCTGGACGATGTATATGGTCCGGCTGTCTGGATACCCCCTTATCCAGGACTCCCTCAACCACCGTGTATGAATCCGGGTGAGAGGCGGTAACGTCACATTTGGGTGAAATTACAAACCTACCCCTATCAAAACCTATAGAAATCCAGCAAATAGGCTTTGCGTGGCTGGGATAGGCAGTAGTAATTTTCATCTCGCAGATTTTGGTTTCGGACGGTTACTGCGACTTTCCCCGCTTCGTTCAAATTTTGCACAATGCACGTGTACGCTCGTGCCAACTCAATTCGAATCCCGTTTGTATTCTATTTTTTTTGGGCAGGATCCATTTTCAATTGGAATTACATTCTATATACATCATTTCCATATATACTTTCAAAAGCACAACAAAGAATTCTGCTCCTTTATATGTATAATATTATTTACAAATACAATGATCTTGAAATCTTAAGGTTGAATTCGAAAAAATTTAACCAAATTATGTTCTACTAAAATGTATGGATCAGTAATATCTACATATTAAATAACATAGATGTGCGTGAATTCATATGAGTATGCATGTTTGATAGATCAATTTAGGTTCAAGTATGGATTACATGTATCATCATATCGAATTCAAATATTTGAATCCCTTTTTTGTTTACTCCTTTCACGCCCATATCTCTCGCATGCATGCTCCTTCAGGTAGATATCACTCTCTTTTCTCCAGCTCACCCGCACGCTCACTTCATGTTTCTCCTATCCTCGCAAACATGGTCTCTCGACGTCTCCCTTGAGAAGTGTCACACTCTCCCAATCATTATACATTACACGGTTTTCATTATCTCTCACGTCTCTATTGTTCTCTGGTATCACTCGGTATCTAAGCTTTCTTTTTCACCTCCACACACAGTCTCCACTCATCTTTCACTTTGTCTTTCTCTCTATGGGATTCTCTCACACACCCTATATGTCTCTACGTATGACTCATACCACTAAAATTACTCTCTCTCTCTCTCTCTCTCTCTCTCTCTCTCTCCTGTAGACACAACATTTGTTGCGGTCTCCTTTTCGTCTCCATCCCAGACTGACATTATTCATTTGTTTACCAATCAGACAACCCCGACTACCGTCTCCTCTCTCTCTCTCACACACACACACAACTCCTGCTTCCACTCCCCTTCCCGACTACCGTCTCTCTCTCTCTCACACAAAACTCTCGCTTTCGCACCCCGACTCGTATTTCTCTCACAAACATTTATCGACTAGCTAGCATCTAGATAGGTTTATACACCCGCACGCTCGTGCTTCCACCATCGCATACATGGCTCGTGCTTCCACCATCGCATACATGGCTCTCTCCCACTCCTTGTATCTATGTAGCTTTTTCTTCCCTTCTTGAGACACGCCCTCTCGATCGTGCACACACACACTATCGCCTCATTTTAAGCTGATACCTATCGCACACACACTCCTTGTGTCTTTGTCACACATGCACTCCGTCGTCCTCCACTCTCCCTCTCTCTCTCACACACATGGGCTTTTTGCAACAACTAGCAAGATTGCCATGCGTTGCACGGAACATCAAGATGCATTTGTATGAGTAGTTTATCTTGTGGGGGAAAAGGATGAACGAGGGAAGGACTTATTTGCAAATGTGGAGAGGGATGTGGGTATCTTTTTGCAAAATTGCCATAGTTTGCTTCCTATCCGTCAGATATAGATCGGCCGGCCTATATTGCAGGATGGCAGGCACACGATCATCACCGACAATGCTTTTTATAAGAGTAGGGATAAAAAATAGAGTTGGTGATGATGGTGGGCCTGCCATCTTGCAATGTAGGTCGTCCGATTTATATCTGACGAATAGGAAGGAAAATATGACAATTTACCCGCACTCTTCACCACATTTGCACATAAAGCCTTCCCTCGTTCATCCTTTTCTCCCACAAGATGACGTTCCGTGCAACGCACGTGCATCTTGCTAGTAAGAGTAGAAATTAGACATATACCACTTCTCGAATCTTGAAACCAACAACATTCCTCCGTTATCTCATCAAACTCACCAAAGGAATATATTTTGAGTGAAACATAACATATTTTTACTGATATACGTATATCAAAACTAGACTTTTTTTTCTATCAAATCGGTGAATGTGTATTAATCTACTTTGATCGTGTGGCAACGCATTGGCACATTTCTAGTAGTTATTATAATTTTTTGGACACCAGACAAACGGTGGAGTACATATACGAAGAGAAGAGGCGCACGCACGCAGTCGGCCTCTCGCTGTCTCGCACACATGAGTGTTACGTAAAGGCGACGTTAACAAATATACCCAAAGACCCTAGCTGCACGATTGCTGCATTCCCGGGTACCGGGTACGTGGTGGAGCACCTTTGTAGGAATAGTCAGCTCGCGTGATAATTTGATCTGTAGGAGTTGATGGTCGGGACCACAGGTGAACGACTTGGAGCGCGGTGGCTCGCCACTTGCCACAGATCGAGTAGCCACGTTTAAAATTTCGTTTTTTAGCGGGGTTAAGGGTTCCGATTTTCAATGGCACATTATAAGTAGTAAGTAGCTTTTAGAATGATTGGTATAGAGCGAAAATGGAATTCATAGTACTACGTACCTCCTTCGCGTATGGTTGTATGGGTTTATGTTGTGAGATGTTGAACCTGGTAGTTCTAGGGCAAATACTATGGTTTAGATTTAGATGCTGGTTTTCAGTAATGAAAATCGGAAGGGGAAACCCTTCTTTGATTAAAAAAACTACTACCTCCATTCTGGTTTACTAGTCCCCATCGTACTTTGGGTCAAAGTTTGTCCACGAATTTTACTTGTAAAATGTGAATGGAAAACGAGATTTTGTTATACCCAAACAAAAATGGACTGGAGGGAGTGATTGCTCTGACACAGACGCAACCTATCATAGCGTAGGCATTAACCGGCGCGGCGGCCAAGAGGGCCGCACTCGCTGCAGGCCCGGCTGAGCACGCCTCCTCGCCGCGTGCAACCATCTTAAGACTGCCCCGCCTGCCTTCATTGAATCCGCGCATGTGCCGGCAACACGTCCTTCCGCGAGCCGGCAGGCATTTTAGAACACAAAAAATGACTAAAATATAATTAATTTACGCATGGTCTTGACTTGTTGTGCCCGCACTGGTAGCAGGAACTAGTAGAGGGTTTTCTTTATTTATAACTTGACTTGCTGTTATTACATGACCCGAAAAAAACATTTTGTGCCACATCAGTAGATGCACAGACATCACAACAGGCATGTTGACTGGATAAGCATTTGAACCTAGCTATTATGAAGGAACTTTTGTATTGACAACAATTTTAGATAGAAGGAGACGCCTGGCCTGCTCTGCCTCTGCTAGCTTATTTCTGGCTTCTTCCATCTCTTCTTTGGCTTGGGTGAAGAGAGCATCTGATTGCTCTTTCGCTTCTTCAGGAACTCAGCTACATTCTCAAGGGCTGCTGCACGCTTTCTTTCAGCCTTTACTAATGCCACGAGGACATGAACAGCTGACGACTCCACTTGGCTTGTGTGTAATCCAACATCATCTGGGAATTTGCACCTTGTGTCTTATCCAGCATCATTAGGGAACTGGCACCTTGTGTGTAGTCCAGCCTCATTTTGGAAACATGATCTTGAGGTTGACCATACTTCCCTCCTCATAGGAACTGCATCCTGACATGAAGTTACTTCTTTTTGAGATAAATACTCAGAGCAACCTAGATCCATTTAGTAGAAGCCAGATAAACAGAACTCGGAGAAGTGAATTCAAAAGGAAAAGAAATATAAAAACAGACTACAAGGTGAGAACACCCACTTCCCACATCAAGCTAAAAACAAAAGCATTAGGACGATTAAGACTCTTCTTATTAAACATCGAAGAACACCACGCTTAAGAGAAACAGAAACTACAACATATACACATCGAAGAACACGAGGCTAAACGAAAGTAATTGAAAGGGTGTTACTTACCAAACTCGTTTTACAGGTTTAGTGCAGCTCCTCTTTAACTTGCCACGCTCCTTGATGATGTCCCGAATATCCCGTGTTTGGTCTTCATTGCTCCTCTGCATGTTCACACTCATGGTTTTAAAATCTCAACATGGCAAGAAAAATATACTACTAGTAATACTCGCGCATCTTGTGGGCAATACTAAAGCACTCGTCTGCCATGTACAACAGAATCGCAATGCGCGGCGCTTTAAAGAAGCGTTTACTGTGCTGAGATCGAGAAGTAGATAGAGTAGAGGATAGTTCTCAGCATAGATAGATAAAAAAAAGATAATTCAACTACTCCTCATCGTCCAACTCCTCCTCGGTGATGTCCTCCTCCGATGTCTGACTGTAGGCGTGAAGATACCGATCATTGTCCGATTCCCAGGGCGACGCTGCTCCTAGGCTCATGTTGAATTGAGCGTCCGCTATTCCCCTACGCTTGTCCTTGCAATAGGCGGCTCGCTCCGCCCTCCTCTTACCCCTCTCCGCCCTCCTTTGCGCGTAGAACTCGCACTCGTTGATGATGTCCTGCGGGAAGTGTTGGCGCCACAGTGTCGTGGCTTCCTCGTCCATCTCGGTGATGCCGAGACGGCGCTCCCGCCTCTGGTTGTCGCGACAATCCTCGTCAGTGCTAAGCCGCGGCAGAGGCGCGAGCTCCTGTGCTCGCTCCCGCGTCGGCACGTTGGGGAAGTTCAATGTTCTATGAGGCCACCAGAGGCGCCACGCAGCCGCGTTGTATGCGCGGGCGGCCTTGTTGGCGGTGTCGAAATTGCCGAGGCCAAGGCGCAGCCCGAGGAACCGGATCTCGGCGGAGAAGCCGCCGAAGGGGCGCGCGCGGACGCCACGGTATCCCCAAGTTTCCCGGTGACATGGTGGCGCGGCGGCGGCGAGGCAAAAAAGAGCGGGGAGAGAGAGGTGGGGAGGCACAGAGCTGGGAGAGCGCGGTGGCAAGGCACAGAGCGGTGGGAGGGCGTTGGATTTCATAAAGCGTGCCGGACACCGCGCGCCAAAACTAGTGCATGCCGGGCCGCTTTTTCCCGCGCGCGCGCGATGTTTTCCCGACGTCTCTGCTATCTCTACTCTCTTCTCTACTGTTATATTTATTTAATATTTAATATTTAATATTTATCTCTACTTCCTTTACTATCTACTTTTTTTGCTATATACTTTTTTTCTTGCAATATAGGTTGTCCAATTTATATCTGACAGATAGGAAGGAAACAAATGGGAATTTTGCAAAAAGATACCCATACCCCTCTCTGGATTTGCAAATAAGGCCTTCCCTCGTTCATCCTTTTCTCCCACAAGATAAACTACTCATACAAATGCATCTTGATGCGTGCAACGCAGGGTATCTTGCTAGTTCTATAAACCTTTCTATCATTTGCCACACTACTGGTTGCAGATGAAAAACCTACCCAAGCACAGCGTGATACAAGAGCGACCCACAATTACAAGCTGATATTCTGTTGGACAATGGAGGCTATAACCAATTACTTATACGGGAACAATAGCACCCAGGAAATTTGAAGGGTAGGTATGAACAAAATTGGAACTGCACATGTACTGCTAAGTGATTCAATACACACATTACCAATCGAGGAGGAGAACGATGGTCGCGGCGGCCTCTGTCAGTCATGGTCGGCAATGGGAGTCAGTTCATTGTCCATGACGGGGGTACTTCTGCGCTTGGCTTCGGCTTCCGGGAAGCAGATTCGAGACCGTGGAAGACAATGCCGGGAAAGAGGCTCCATGTACGACGACGACGATGATGGTGGACCGGCTCCAGTGCGGCGTACGAGGACGTCGATGAGGCAGATGCGCTGTGGTGCACGAGTGCGCCGATGTAAAGGGGAGGTTCACGAAGGTTGCGGTGCCGTGGAGAAGTCTATTTGCGCTGGGGATAGAAAATGGGGAGTATTTAGGTGTACTACTCTGGGTGTCGGGGTGGGGTTGGCTGGGTAGGGTGAACCTGAAGTTACGAAAACAGCCCCCTACCAAGCATCATCCGTAGGACTGTTCCGAAGGCTATGATGGTAACTTCCCACTGCTCGAATCAGGGTCGCAGGAGATTTTCCGCCAACCTCAAAATTTTGTGACACTGGACTCCCCGTGTGGCATGTTGAGTGATCCGGCTAAGCAACTAGCGAGTAGTAGTAGTAAACTCTGCATATTATGTTTGACCAAAGTCAAACTTCCTAAAGTTTGACCAAGTTCATAGAAAAATATAAAAATTTACCATAACAAGTATGTATGATGTGAAAGTACATTCAATAATGAATCTAATGGTATTTATTTGTTATTGTATATGTTAATATTTTTTGTTATAAGCTTTCTGAGAGTTTACAAAAATTGGCTTTGACCAATGCTAATACGCGGACTTAAATAAAAACGGAGGGAGTACACATTTGTTTTCTTAGTTTGTAGTGAACTAATCATTTGTTGAAATTGTGAAATAAATATATTAGGCTATTGAATTCGAATGTAATGGTCTATACAATTCAATAGTTACAATCATTGTCGAATCCCAAGTTGTATACAAGGTCTATAGTACTTCACAACATGATCAAACTCACATAATCCCAGTCAAATGAGAATCTAAATGCATTTCATAGTTCTTACTTTGTTGGATGCAACAAAAACAACCATAACTCTACATCAGCCATTATAGAAGAAACAATTTGACATATCCCAATGTGTGAATGAAACGTGTAGAGAGAGCTTTTGAAGATGGAGCCGATAGGGCGGGAAAGATTGTATGTATGTGGACGAGAGAGTAGGAGACAAACCTAACGAGACAGAGAGAGAGTGAGAGAGAGAGATAGAGATAGAAAGAGAAAGAGAGAGGAAGAACTTAGGTCTGTGAGAAAGATGGAGACATGTAATATACGTGAGATGCGTGTGCATCTGGATTTTGTATACGTGGAAGGAGAAGAGACAAAATGTTTGATGAGAGAGCTGGAAAAACATGGACGAGAGGGGAAGGATCTCGTGGGTTGAGGGATTGACAATTTTGTGCAGGGGAGAGACGGATTGGTAATTTTGTGCAAGAGAGAGAGGGTGGGGGGAGGAGTCAGTCAGCCGTCGTCACATCACCCTGCTTCCAAATGACCCTGCATTCTCTAGTGCGGTGTGCTCGCCGTCTTCGATCTGCTCGATGCCCTCTTTGAAGATTGAGGAGTTGTGCATGTTGAGGTGCAAAGAAGCACAAGCGAGAGTGGTCGCCGTATAACCTTGGATGGGGATGAATTGTGTGCTCGGGGGAGTGTGTGTGTGAGTGAGTGTTGTGCTGCTGTTGTGTGTGTGTGTGTGTGTGTGTCAGATATTGAGAGAAAACAAACCTAAGGAGATAAATGGGAATGGGTATTCATGAAGAGATTGTGCGGGCCTTGAGGTGGGCAGGGGCCGGGTGAGGCTGTCAAAATGTGCGCGTTGATGCATGTGTTGCATGCGATCGTGCGAGGGACGGACGAATCGAGAGAGATGGTTGTTGTGTTACGAATGCTCCTCTCTCTCTCTCTCTCACACACACACACACAAGTATACTAGAAGACCGTTCTCTCATCTATACACAACGTATCGGCATCTGTCTATGTCTCACTCATGCATGATCATTTGCACATTCACACCTCTCTATGTCTGTATCACACGCACACCGTCTCCACATTGCCCTTCCGCCACAACACACATATGGACACATACACACGTTCTCTTTCAGTGACACACACAAAATAAGTATTAAAAAAAACTAGGGCGCACCTACAACGTCCAAATCCAAATAAACACGAACTGGAGCTAAATTCAAATATATGGAAATATTGCAGCGTCAAGAACTTTCCCAGGAAAAAAAAGTTGAGTAATATTCGAGGATTTTTTTCACACACACAAAAAGGTTCGATGGATGTCCTTAGAGCGCGACACGGTGACGCATACGTCCGCACCCTACTCCCTCCGCTGGCATGTCTGCACGCAATCAAATGCCTCCTTATTACGCGAAAAAAATGATTCCTCCCACTGACATCTGGGGCGCACCGGTTGGGAGGCTGACATGTGGGCCTACTAAGTTGACGCGTACGTAGGGCTTGTCAACTTAGTCAACAAACGATTCTAGAAGCAGTAACCGTTGGATTTGAATCAAACGGTCCTGTTGCTTCTTCAATCGCTGCTCTTCTTGCACTAGCCGCCCAAACTAGTGCCGGGGAGACCTCCTACTGCTGCCTCTAGTAGCCGGCTGTGCTGCCGTTGAGGCCTCATCGCCCCCTACTACTCCCACCGCTAGCTAGGTCCTGCGGCGACGGCAGCCTCACACCGCAGCCGAACCAGTGAACCCTCATACTCCTCTCCGTGCCGGCATCCACTGCCGTGTCTTCCCCGGCTCCGTGTCGTCCCCTTCCTAGGCCTCACCGTCGTCCACCGCCTTGGTGCTCTCGGCGCGGCGTGGTCAATGTGGTCAACGACATTCCATCGATAGAGTACTATACATGGAGAGGCTGACAGCTGGGTCCATGGCCACATCCCAGTTTTTTTGTGATTTGCCAAGTAAGTCGCTTTGTCAGGCCTGTTGGGCTGCAAATCTTTCAAGACAAGGAGAGCTTTCATTCGGCCGGCCGAGAAAATGGCCCATCAATAATGAGAAATGGGCTGTACATTTTTAAAACACATGAAACCGGCAATTAGTTTCAAATATCTTTTTTTTCATTTTGAGATTTTAAATTACATTAATTTTTATGCGTTGAGAATATTTTGGATTTTATATTGATATACATTTATTTTTAAAATCAGTTTGAATGTGAGTCGAAATTTCGGGATTAAAAATAGTTCGGACCGCACCGAAATTTTGCAAAATTTGATATAATTTTTTAACTGTGGCCACAATATGGGTTGTAATGCTAACAAAAAGAATATGGGCTCCAAAAAAACCTTCAGAATTAGCAAATGGGCTATAAAATAATACAAATAATGGCAGATGAGCTGTAACCTGTTTTCCACAGATTTGAGGTTTTCCTAAAAAAAAGGTTGACGCACAAGCAGTGATTGTTGGATGGCCATCCAACGGCCGTCGTGCTTCTTCAATCTCTGCTCTTCCTGCTCCACCCGCTCAAACAAGCGCCGGTGGGACTGCCTGCTCCCTCCTCCCCGCGGTCGGCTCTGCTGCCACGCAGGCCTCACCGCCCCACCGTACTCCCATCGCTGGCCTAGCCATCCCTCTACTCACCCACACCTGCTGTTATTCTCCAGCGATGGCAGACGAACCAGTAAACCCTCGTACAGTCGTACTCCCCTCCGTGTGGGAAACAACTTCCGAGTCTTCCCTGCCTCCGTGTCGTTCCCTTCCTAGGCCTCGCCGTCGTCCACTGCCCTAGTGCTCTCGGCGCGGCCTGGTCAACGTGGTCAATGACCGACATGCATCTGAAGTGGACTGTACATGGAGAGGCCGACAGCTGGGTCCACGGCCGCACGCAAGGAAATGCCTCCTTATTATGCGCAAAATAATGATTCCTCCACCTGACATCAGGGACCCACCGAAAGGGCCTCTGTATTTCATGAAAAAAATGTTACCTCCGCTGAAAGCTCGGATCCACCAGCTATATCTTCGCACGCAAGGAAGTGCCTCCTTATTACGCACAAAAAAAATGAATACTCTCCCTGTTAGCTGGGACCCAGTATAGTGGCAAGCTGACTTGTGGGCCTTCTAAGTTGACGGGGACGGAGGGCTTTGTCAACTTAGTCAATATGCATGATTCTAGCTCCAGTGACCGTATGATGTCCATCCAACAGCCGGAGTGCTTCTTCAACCTCTGGTCTTCTAAACCAGCGTCGGTCGTGCCTCGTGCTCCTGCCTCCCGTGGCCGACTGCGATGCGGCAGAGGCCTCACCGCCGCCTACTACTCCCACCGCTGGCCAGGACATCCCTCTACTCACCCACACCCCTTGTTAGTCTGCGGTGACGGCAGCTCATACCACAGCGAACCAGTGAACCCTCATACTCCTATACGCGTGGGCATCCACTACCGCGTCTTCCCCGGCTCCGCGTCATCCCCTTCCTAGGCCTCGCCGTCGTCCACCGCCCTGGTGCTCTCGGCGCGGCGTGGTCAACGTGGTCAAGGAATGGCTTCCATTGGACGTGGACTGTACGTGGAGAGGCTGACAGCTGGGTCCACGGCCGCAGCAAGGAAGTGCCTCCTTATTACGTGCAAAATAATTATTCCTCCACCTGATAGCAGGGACCCACCGGACGGGCCACCGTATTTCACGAAAAAAACGTTTCCCCCTGACTGCTGGGACCCACCAGCTACATCTTCACACGCATGGAAGTGCCTGACAGTCGGGACCCACCTCGTTGAAGCGTACATAGCATTGTCATTCTGGTCGCAAACATATACGTACATATATACTGGTCGATGTAGAGGCGCACACGTGTCGTAGTAGAGGCGCGCACGTAGCATGTACGTGTACGTACAACGACCAGTGAGCAAGAAAGAAAATATGACCATGTATGTGTACATACGGGAGGGGTCTCGAACGCCTACTCGCGCATACGTACGGACAGGGCTCATGTACATGGCTGGGTCGGAACGGAGAAACAGCGTCGTCGTCGTGTTCATGGAGGCAACGGAATGCGTCGTGTTCATGGAGAGGCAGCGGAATGCGTCGTTTTCATTGGGAGGCAATGGAACGCGTGGTAGCCAACCGGCTGGGACAGAATGGAATGCATCGTCGTGTTCATCGGGAGGGCTTGGACGGAACATGCGATTGAAACGAGGCCTAGCGTACCGCAGAACGGAGGAAACGGCCTTGTGTTCGACCGGCCACATTCGAAACGGGGGTCCTGTTGATCGGGAGGGGTGTGGCGTACCACAAAACGGAGGAAATGGACCTCCTACGGTCGAAACGGGGGTCCTGTTGAAAGGGAGGGGTGTGGCGTACCGCAAAACGGACGAAACAGACCTCCTACGGTCGAAACGGGGGTCCTGTTGATCAGGAGGGGTGTGGCATACTGCAAAACAGACGGAACGGACTTGTGTTTGAGCGCTACGGTCGAAACGGGGGTCCTGTTCATCGGGAAGGGTGTGGCGTACCGCAAAACGGGACTCCACGGGATACTGTTCATCTCCACCATTGACCTCCTCCAGCCTCCACGGGCTACCGTCGACCTCATCCAGCCTCCACGGGCTCCTGTTCATCCAGCCTCCACCGCGCGCTACTCCATCGGCTACTGTCCAACCACCCCTCCACCGTCTATTGTTCATCCAGCCCTCCACATCACCGGGGCCTGTTCATCCACCCCTCCACGGGCACCCCTCCACCGTCTACTGTTCTTCCAGCCCTCCACACCATGAGGTCCTGTTCATCCACCCCTCCACCGTCTACTGTTCATCCA
>NC_041383.1:577368967-577417544 GCF_002162155.2 Triticum dicoccoides | reverse complement strand
CATTGTTCATCCAATCGACCGGCTTCAGTTCGCAGCAGTAGCGAAGGAATCGCTCGATCGGGTTCAGTTAACAGCCATCGATCGATCGCTAGGGTTTAGTAACGTGTAGCCTGCAGTGCAATCGCATGGGTTCAGTTAGAGCCCAAACCTCGCTCGGTTTCAGTTAGAGCCAACGCCTCGCACACAAGCGCATACGTGTACGAGAGGAACGTGCATCGCTCGGCCCCGACCTCCCACCGTAACCGGGAACTCCCCGAAATTTTCCTCGCCCTCGCTTCTACCACGGTTTTTTCCATCATGGACGGCCCAAAGAATGTCATGCAGCTGTGTCTCCGTCCCACCCAAGACGAAAAGCCCATTTTCTATCATGATTTTTTGTCATAGAAGTAGGATCCCACCACATCTATGATGATACCGGGTTTTGTCACAATTATCATCATAGAAGTGTCATATGTATGACAGAAAAAATGTTCGTTCGGCCCAAAATGTCACGGATGTGTCTTTTTTTTGTAGTGTAAGGTTCAAAAACAAAGGAGCTGGGCAAACCCAACTATTGACCCAAGACATGATTCGGAGTTGATGCATATAATGCTATAAGTTCGGTGTGCCGCACTGTCGAAAGTGTTCAGATTTTTTGGCCGTATTATGGGGCACCATAAGAAGCCCCTGGCAAACTGAACGTACCAAAGTGTACGGATGCAATATTAAATAAACATTTTTAGGGAAAATGTGAAGATAGTAATAATAAGCTGAAGCTGTATATTATTTCCCGTTGTTATTTAAATAATACGTCCAAGCGTATGTGTACAATTAATGTGTTAACCAGAAATAAATAGGACTATTTGACATGTCCTATCCAAGGGCGGGCCGCATTCGGGTATGTAAAACAGGTATAACGATCATTGATAGAGACCACCTGGGTATTCCCTTTGTGCGCAAAGCCTTTTGCCTCCTTGGGTTTCCCTCCTGTGATAAGTCCGGTGATCCGGTTCTCTGAAGGGGCTGCCCGAAAGTAGGGTCCTGAAAGGGAAAGAAGGTTATTAAAGTATGCGGATCTTGTGGCGGTTGAATCGCACTGTGGACGGCATCACCTTTGTGCCTCCGCCTATGCCCATGGTATTTTGAGTGCATAGTTGTGTACGCGCGGCACAAATGCTGCCTGAATGGGCCTAGGGCGGAGGCCAGACTGCTAGTCGCTCTCTTGGCGTGCCTGGCGATCCTGTTGTAGAGTACTCCGGACTCGCTTGACGGTGTTTGGGTTTGTTGTCGCCGAATCAGCGGTCTGTCGGAGAAGGCTACTTTGTACTTCTGCCACGAGGGCTGCGGTGTGCTCTTCTTGAGCTTGAGGTCCTAGCATCTTGAGCTTGAGGTATGCATAGTGTGGTACCACATTGAATCGAGCGAATGCGGTTCGTCAAAGCAGTGCATGGTAGCCACTACGGAAAGGGACGATATCAAAGATTAACTCCTCGCTTTGGAAGTTATCCGGGTATCCGAAGACCACTTCCAGTGTTATGGAGCCCATGCAACAGGCCTCTACTCCTGGAATTACACCTTTGAAGGTGGTTTTGGTGGGTTTGATCCTTGAAGGATCGATACCCATTTTGCGCACTGTGTCCTGGTAAAGCGGGTTCAGGCTACTGCCACCGTCCATAAGGACTCGCATGAGGTGGAATCTGTCGAAGATTAGGTTAAGGACCAATGCGGCTGAACCTCCGTGACGGATGCTTGTAGGGTGGTCCCTACGATCAAAAGTGATCGGACAGGATGACCATGGGTTGAACTTTTGGGCGACTGGCTCCATCGCATAGACGTCCCTTAGTGCACACTTTCGTTCCCGTTTGGGAACGTGGGTGACATAGATCATGTTTACCGTTTTCACCTGGGGAGGGAATTTCTTCTGTCCCCCAGTGTTCGGACGCCGGGGATCCTCGTCATCATTGTTGTGCATCCCCTTGTCCTTGGTTTCGGCATTTATCTTGCCGGCCTGTTTGAACACCCAGCAATCTCTGTTAGTGTGGTTGGCTGGCTTATCAGGGGTGCCGTGAATTTGGCACGAGCGGTCAAGTATGCGGTCTAGACTGCACGATCTCGTGTTGTTTATTTTAAATGGCTTTTTCCACTGACGGATTTTGAGCCACTGAATCCGGCGTTGACTGTCGTGTCTTCTGTGTTGTCTCCATTGTTCCTATGCTTATGTCTGTTGCGCCGTGGCTTGCCGTTACTATCGCGGACATCTGAAGTGCCGACGCTTCTTGGCAAGGTGCTACTACGAGCCAACCAGCTGTTCTCGCCCGCGCAAAAGCGGGTCATGAGTGTCATGAGGGCCGCCATGGACTTCGGTTTTTCTTGACCGAGGTGTCGGGTGAGCCACTCGTCGCGGATATTATGCTTAAAGGCCGCCAAGGCTTCGGCATCCGGATAGTCGACAATTTGGTTCTTTTTGGTTAGGAACCGAGTCCAGAATTTCCTGGCTGATTCTCCGGGCTGTTGGGTAATGTGACTCAAGTCATCAGCATCTGGTGGTCGCACGTAAGTGCCTTGTAAGTTGTCGAGGAACGCGTCCTCCAGGTTCTCCCAACTGCTGATGGAATTTTCCAGCAGGCTATTCAGCCAGTGTCGGGCCGGTCCTTTGAGTTTCAGGGGAAGATACTTGATGGCATGTAGATCATCACCGTGGGCCATATGAATGTGGAGAAGAAAATCTTCGATCCATACCGCAGGGTCTGTTGTGCCATCGTATGATTCGATGTTTACGGGTTTAAACCATTCTGGGAATTCATGATCCATTACTTCGTCAGTGAAGCGGAGGGGGGGTGCGGTGCCTCTATGCCGGGCTATGTTACTACACAGTTCTTATAAGTCTGGTCTGTTAAGTTTGGCGTGGCCGGACTTGTTGATAGTGTATCCGGCATGACGGTCATTGTCATGTGTTGGGGCACACCCCCGCGATCCGTAGATCCATCTTCGCTGTCCTGCTTTGTTTTCCAATATGTCTCACAGGTCCTGCCTATTGCCCCGGGCTGTAGTGTATTGGCATGGGGTGCGGGCTGGTATTCGAATTGAAACGCCGTTTTATCCCGTCCACGAGGTGGCCGGTCAACCTCGTCGTTTGCTGGTAGTGTGGGCTTTAGGACCTCCTCCTCGAGTTGAGGTAGCAATTTGTGCTTTGGGTAACTTTTGGTGTGGCGCTCGAGTCCGTATTCCTCGTCTGCCAGGACCTCAGTCCATCTATTTGTGAGCAAATCTTGATCAGCTTGGAGCTGCTGCTGCTTCTTTTTCAGGCTTCTTGAAGTGGCCATAAGCCGGCGCTTGAAGCGCTCCTGCTCTACGGGATCCTCAGGTATGCCAAATTCATCGTCGCCGAGGCTCACCTCATCTTCGGAGGGGGGCATGTAGTTGTCCTCTTCCAAGTATCCGTTCGTCGCCCGTTCATCTGGGCTAACCTGCACTTCTTCTTGTCCGGCCTGCTCGAAGGCTGGCTGATCGGGATTGTATTCGTCTTCGGCACCATCCGGATTGTTTTCATCTCCTGTGCCGGTATTGCTCTGGCGGGGCTTAGAGCAGCGCCGATGACGCCCATGCTTTGATTTCTTCCCTAAGGGGTTATCTAAGGGGTTATCCTCTATTGCCTCATCGCCATTGGTTTCTTTGGGAGTGTCCACCATATGTGTGTGTGTGTGTGTGTGTATATATATATATATATATATATATATATATATATATATATATCATACTAAGAGGTGGATGTCCAGCGCCCCGTGGGCGGTGGTTCCTATTCTTCTCCTGCATCGCCGTCCACACCGTCGATGTCTTCGGATTCGAAGTCAAGCACGTCGGTCAAATCGTCGACAGTTGCAATGAAGTGGGTGGTGGGTGGGTAACGAATTTCCTCATCGCCTGCTTCCCACTCGAGCTGGACATAGTTCGGCAAAGAGTCTCCTGACAGAGAGAGAGACCTTAATGAATCCAGCATGTTGCCGAAGGGCGAGTGCTAAAAGATATCTGCAGTAGTGAACTCCATTACCGGAGCCCAGTCGGATTCGATGGGCCCGGGTGCATATGATCTGGAACCTACAGCCGGACACAAGCCCGGGGGTCCGGTGACACAAACTTCCTTAGAGGACGAGTATGTGTTCGTCTCTACCGCCGATGAGTATGCGGCCTCCGGAGCAGGGTCCATCCACCCGTCCTCGGACGACGCGATCTGCCCCGAATTTAAGTCCAGAGCTACTGCAGGTGCGATATCCCGAATATTCTCTGACAGCAGATCTAAGTTGTGCTTGTTGTGACTGTTCGACGCTCCTGGCGTAGGCCTAAATCCGTCGAACATCAAGTCTCCGCGGATATCGGCCGTGTAGTTCAAGTTTCTGAACCTGACCTGATGGCCAGGGGCGTAGCTGTCGATCTGCTCCAGATGGCCAAGTGAATTGGCCCGCAGTGCGAAGCCGCCGATCACAAAGATCTGTCTGGGGAGAAAAGTCTCACCCTAGACCGTGTTGTTGTTAATGACTGAAGGGGCCATCGAGCCTTGCTGCGATGACACATAGGAACTCTCAATGAAAGCACCAATGTCGGTGTCAAAACCGGCGGATCTCAGGTAGGGGTTCCCGAACTGTGCGTCTAAGGCTAATGGTAACAGGAGGCAGGGACATGATGTTTTACCCAGGTTCGGGCCCTCTCGATGGAGGTAATACCCTACTTCCTGCTTGATTGATCTTTATGATATGAGTATTACGAGAGTTGATCTACCACGAGATCATAGAGGTTAAACCCTAAGAGCTAGCCTATGATTATGATTGTCCTCCTTCTACAGACTAAACCCTCCGGTTTATATAGACACTGGAGGAGGCTAGGGTTACACAGAGTCGGTTACAGAGAAGGGGATCTAACGTCCGAATCGTCAAGCTTGCCTTCCATGCAAAGGAGAGTCCCATCCGGACACGGGACGCAGTCTTGAGTCTTGTATCTTCATAGTCCAACAGTCCTGCCAAAGTATATAGTCCAGCTGTCTGGATACCCCCTAATCCAGGACTCCCTCAATGAGCGTGAGCATTAGCCGTCTATGCCAGATGGTCCACGACGTCGGCCTGCGGCCCGGCACTGAGGAACGTCTCCAGGTAGTATTGCTTGAGGCTGCCAAGGCGAGGGGCCGCTTGGACGACAACTTCGTCTCCTTGTTCGACGAGGTCCTCGTCGGTTTCCTCGAAAAGTTCACCGTCTTCAAGAAGCTCGCGGACGACTTTGACGTACACCTCCAGCCGACACGCCTAGTGTCGTGGATTTGTCACGGCAGATGTCCTCGTGAAAGGACTTAGTCGTGGAGCCATCGCTACGGGTTAACTTGAAGGGGTTAAAGCGGACACAAAGACATAAGGGTTTATCCTAGTTCGGCCCCTTCGATGAAGGTAAAAGCCTACGTCTAGTTGTGATGGAATTGATGTGGTTTCGATGGCTAGGGAGCAAACAAGCTTTCCCTAGGCTCGAGTTGTTGTTGCCTGTCTTTGAACCGCCGCCGGGTCGTCCCCTTATATACACGGGTGACCTCCGTTGGTCCACAGAGTCCCACACCGGTTCATACTTGTATCCCGGTTGGTCTCTCTCTATTCCTAACTTACAATGCAAGTTTACATATCAAGCCGGTTTATGGCTACAGGTTCTAAACCGACTACAGGCCTTGGGCCTTCATCTGCTTAATCACCTTTATACTACTAATGAAGTTAACCCGGCCCAGGTAGGCCGATTCACACCTAGTAGTAATATCCCCAACATTAGGCCCCAGATTGATTTGAACTGGTTCACGTCAATCCTTCGCAAAAATCTTTGTCTTCAACATCTTCTGGTAATTGGTAAACCGCCATGTCGTCATCATCTCTGGTTGCTGTAAACCGGCATGACATCATCACGAAGTTTAACATTTATGACGTCTTCTTTTATTGATAGATCTGCGACACCCAAGGCAGCAGCTCCACTTCCGAATTTTGCGGCTCCTGGATTCGCGCGCCTGACACACATCCTTTGCCTTATAAATAGGACCGAAGGGTCATTTCCTTTTCTCCCCTTCGTCTCTTTCTCTTCGTCTTTCTCGCGTCTGCAGCCTCGGAGCTCCGCCACCGCCATCGACCTCTGCACCGTCTTGGGCCGCTGCATCAACCTGAACGATCCAGAGCACTGCGGTAGCTTTCTGCGTCTTCCTCAATTCTGGTAAGCCTTATGCTCTTCTTGACATAGATCTGTTCTAGGGTTTCATGTTCTTGCCGTGTTCCTCACTTGTTCATGCTCGTACCCAGATTCCTGGATAGATCTGTGAAACCCTGCTCTGATTAGCCGTAGCCTTTTAGCATCCACCTGTAGTCTCACGCTCAAGTCCATAGATCTCATCTACATACCTGCCTGTTGATTCACTTCCGTTCTGCCTTAATCTTTTGAATATTTTCTATTTTTCTGAACTTGCTTCAGATTCATTGCTGCAACAAGACTTTGTGAAACCTATTTCTGCATACTTAGCCATCCACAGCCTCAATTGCTTTCAATGTTTAGATCAGGCGGTTTAACTTAATATAGAAAAAGTTAATAAACCGGTATATACCATTAGTCCCCTTGTTGAACCGCCAGAACTCTTTAGCCATATTTCATAAAAATCCTGTTTGAATATACTGCCTCCGGTTTATCATTGTTCATACCAGCGCATTCTTGAACCGGAATCACTTATTTCTTGTAGATCTCATCATGGCCAAACAAGTATATGAGTGCAACTGGGTTCCTTCTCCCGTCACAGAAACTCAGCTGGATGATTTAGTTTCGATTGGCGCTTTAGACAGCAAAGATACTATCCACTGGAGGGTTCCTGGTGATGAATGTCCCCCCACACCTCAAGAGGGAGAGGTTGTGATCTTTGCGGATCACTTAGCCCGGGGCTTCAAACCGCCCGGCTCTAAATTTTACCGGGATGTACTAGCCAATTTTCAACTCCACCCACAAGATATTGGCCCCAATTCTGTTACCAACTTATGTCACTTCCAAGTGCTCTGTGAGGTGTACCTTCAAGAGAAACCCACAGTTGAATTGTTCAAAGACTGCTTCCACTTAAACCGCCGCACAAAATTCACTGATGGTCCCAATACCGAATTGGGCGGTATGGCAATTCAGAAAAGGAAAGAAATCACTTATCCCCATGCCAGACTACACAGTCACCCCAAGGAGTGGAATGCAACATGGTTTTACTGCAAAGATACTTCCCCTGGTGATGAAAATCCTTTGCCTGGCTTTCATCCGGAACGGCTCAGCAATACACACCCCTTCCCACAAAGGTTAAGTGCCAAGGAGAGGAGTAAATACGCTCCGCAATTATCCAAGCTCCGAGCCTTCATGGCCAACGGTTTAACAGGAGTAGATCTCGCACGCTGTTGGATATCATGGAGCATACTGCCTCTCAGCCGGCGCTCCAGTTTGATGTGCAAGTATACTGGCAGCGTTGATGACCCACTCCGACACACCAACATCCATCTCTCCGATGATGAAGTCACAGAGGCTGTGAAGAAAATGCTGAACGAACCTGAGCACCTCTGCGCTCAAACTGGCCTGCCCCCTTTCTGTGCTACCAACAAACCACAAGCTGTAAGCTTTTGATTGTACTTTTTATTGAACTTGTTATTGCTATCTCTGTCTGACATCAATTGTTGCTTACCCAGGGTGATAATCCGTTTTGGAGCAAGAAACTTCCACAAGACAAA
Source organism: Triticum dicoccoides (assembly GCF_002162155.2). Classification (NCBI taxonomy): domain Eukaryota; kingdom Viridiplantae; phylum Streptophyta; class Magnoliopsida; order Poales; family Poaceae; genus Triticum; species Triticum dicoccoides. Next base: position 577,409,811 of record NC_041383.1, on the reverse strand, counting down.
TCGGAGAAAGTAGAACGGCCAATCCAGCCAAAGACCAAGGTCATCAAGAAGCCTGCTAAAAAGAGGAAAACCACTGCTTCATCTGATCCGGCTGTTGATGATGATGTGGGTAACTCGGACCCTGAGGTAGAACTCGATTCACTAGGCCTACTTTTTACACGCCTTATTGATGATGATACTTGTCAGGACGACGCTGAAGCCAGTAATGCTGATGTCGTTGAGGTAATTACTCTCTCTTCCGATTCGGATCCTTTGCCTTTGCCAAAATTTCGCCAGGAAAACAGGAAAGTTAAATTTTCTCATCCTCTTGCTTATTTGGATCCCAAATTTCTTATGAAGACTCAGCAACATGAAGCTCGCCGCACAACCCGGCACAGCGGCCAGGTAGTTACCTCCGCCGGTTTACCGAATAGTCCGGTTCGAAAACGCCGCTCCGAGTCTCCGACCTTTTTATTAATTTATGTCCTAAAGCGGGTTTCATCCGTCAACCTCTTAATCCGTCCAACTCCGATTATCAGGTTACTTCTCATTCTTCCTCTGGTGAATCGTCGGCCACTCAGCTGTCACCACTAAAAACGGTTCTTGGGTAAGCTAGACTGAACATATGCTTCTGGTATACCACGTTATAACTTATGCTGTTTCTTGACTCTTTGTTTCTCTTTCAGGGCTAAACCTAAACCGAGCAAGAAAGCCCGCCTCGATAAAGCGGCCGAGGAAAATGTCGCCCCTAAACAGGATAAAACACCGGATCTTGAAACGTCCGTTTATGAGGATATTCCCAATGATCCTCCCTTGCAAGATGATGCTATTCCTGAGAAAAGGCCTCTCAATACCTCAGTCCCTGTTGACCAGCCTGCCAGCTCCGTTCGGATTGATGGGTCTCGCAGTCCTTCAAAGCCTGCCGATAAACCGACCGCGCCAACGCAAGCCGGCGAGTCCAAGGATGATGACGTTGTAATTACCGGCATAGGTCGCTTTGAACCAGGGAATCCTGTCGCTTTGGCCAAGCATACTGTGAAAGAAGATTCTTCTGACATGAACAAAGGCAAAAGGGATGTTGATCTGGAAACATATGCTGCTCTGAGTGCCCAAGATGTTCATTCTGGTTACTTGAACCGGCTATATACTAGTCGTGACTGTGAAGCTGGCCTGGTAAAGATAATGAGAGATAAATATGAGGTAACTTCCTTGTGCTTCTTCTTTCTTTAATTACTGCCACTGTATTAATCCTCCTAGCCCCCAAGGGCCGGTTTGTAATCTTCTTCAAACCGGGACTTGAATATAGTCCTCAATACTTTGAAATCCATCAATGTAGCCCCCAAGGGCCGGTTCAACTTAGTATAGTTAAACCGGGACTCAAATAAAGATTCTAACATCAGAACATAACTGAGCAAATAACCATTAGCCCCCAAGTGCCAAGTTGAATACCTGTATTGAGCTTGGGACTTTGCGATTTAGTAATAGATGAAAATTGAAGGTGCATTAGCCCCCAAGTATCAAGCATATAACTTGTTATGTGGTTGGTACTTCTAATTCTTTTACCGTTTGTTGAAAGCCAAGCACTGTCTTTATGCAGGCTGAAGTAAGGATCAAAGAGGACCGGATTACTGATCTGCAGGAAATTTTGAAAACCCAGCAAGCTGAAACCGACAAGGCAAGGGAAGAAATAACCAGTACTTTGAGAATCACAGAACAGATGAAGGAGGGCTTCAAGAAGGAGCGGACTGATTGGGCCACTAAGAAGGCCGATTTAATAAAAAGAGCTGAAAACGCTGAAGCTGTCCGTAAACCGGTGGTAGATGAGCTGACTGTCGTAAAGCGGCAAGTGCATTCCATGACCGCTGCTATCTTTGGTAAGCTCCTTTTAGTTTCCTGGACAACTCTGGCCTGCTTATAATAGATCCGGTTTGTGATCTTTCCTGCATTGTTACAGGTACACACATTGGTCACTTAGGGTCAGATGTTCGGAAGAAGTTGAAGGCTGCCTACACTTTAATTGAACAGCTATATACCGGAGCGCAAGGGATCATCACCACTGCATCTCATAACAATCCGGCACCCACTTTAATACAAGACACTCTTAATAGGTTGTCAATGCTTCCTGCTCGGATTGAAGAACTGAAAAAATCTGCTGCTCGAACCGGAGCCATTAATGCCTTGATCCGGGCAAAAGCATGGGTGCCGGATTTCGATCCTGTTGAAGCAGCTCAAGGCTATCCCGGCTTGAAGGAAGATGGCTTAGAGTTCAATGAAGATGATTTGAGGGCGATAAACCGTGCCGTACGCCCTCTGGCTTGTCAATTGGCTGAAGAGGCAGACTTGTCGCATTATCAAGCTCAGTACAATGATCAGAACAAAAAAGTGCCTGCACGAACTCCTGAAGCGGAGAATCTGATTCCTCCAACCCGTAAGCATACTTACGCTCCTGATATTGAACCGTGTTCTCTAATCCATGAAGAAGCTGTCTTTCAAGCTTTAATGGGAATCGACTGGACCACTGTTGATTTCCAGCCAATGGATAAAGATGAGGAAGCTGAAGCGGCGCGGGACGACCCACAACCGTCAGACCGGTTTGATGAACAGACTTGAACCGGAAGCCGGTTTAAGTAGCTGCTTTATCATGATCCGCCGGAACAACAATGATCTTATTTGGGCACCGTGTTGCCTTGTAATAGGATAGTCAATACTTCTGCCTTAAATATGCCTTCGTGCATAAGTACTGATGCTTTTGCTTGAAATCCTCAATTTATATTTCCTGCAATCAAAAAATCTTGACTGCGGTGGCGGTTATACCGCCAACCGGTTTATAACCTTGATATATATATATATATCAGTGTATTTAAAACATATAATCAAATATGCGATACAAAATACCTGCCATCACTGGGCATGAGGTTGTCTTAGCCAGGCTTGAAACGGAGTATTTATGAACCGTTACCATCAAAGGGGAGAAAACAACTCCCATGTAAACCGTGCTGGGTCATTATGAGCCCCCCTGCTACTTCATGATGTTAACAGGAAAGGTAAACCGGGCATATTTCTCCGGAATACAAATGAACCGATTTCCGTCAACTGAACCGGTAAAAAAGTGTTGTTGGTTTAAAGGAAACACAACAAAATTTGAAGAATAGTCATAAAAGAAACATGGCAGCAGAGGCAATGATAAAAACCGTTTGCAAAAACATGCTTTACTGAGTTGATCAGATGGTGTTACCACGGTCGGACAGGACCAAGCCCCCAATAGGAGTGACAATGGTTCAAGTCAGCCAGGTCCCCAAATGAAACCGTGGCATTTATGCCGATCAAAAGGCGTGGCAATGGTTCGGGTTCGACCAAGCCCCCAAGTGATTTTGTGGCCTTAGGCCGATCAAGAGGCGTGATTGGTTCAGACTTGACCATGTCCCCAAGTGATCTGGTGGATTTCGCCTATCAAAAGGTGTCGCATTGGTTCGGACACGACCAAGGCCCCAAGTGATATCACAAAGCTTTTTTGAAAAGCAAATTTCAAGGGGTAAACCGGAGGCCGTTTTAAAATAGAACCACTCCATGTAACGTCACCTGATATGAAAGGACAGAGACCCCGCTTTAGCTGAGGTTCGGGTTTTATTATATTAATGATAATATATACACTGCCATAATATGTACAGAGATAGAGCCAATGGCTCAAGTGTAGTAAGGCCGAAGATGAGCTATATTCCACGGCCTGTTGGTCTCCTCCTTTGATGTGCGTCAGTCTTTATGCTCTCGAATATCAATCAGGTAGTACGACCCGTTGTGCAGATTCTTGCTGACCACGAAAGGTCCCTCCCAAGGTGGGGATAACTTGTGCATATCCGTCTGATCTTGGATGAGCCGAAGCACCAAATGTCCTTCTTGAAAAGTTCTGGTTCTGACCCGGCGACTGTGATAGCGACGAAGATCTTGTTGATAAATCGCCGAGCGGGCAGCTGCTATGTCACGCTCCTCATCTAATAGGTCCAAAGCATCTTGCCGTGTTGTCTCATTGTCCGCTTCAACATAAGCCGCCACACGAGGCGAATCGTGCCGTATACCACTAGGGAGAACCGCCTCCGCTCCGTAGACCATAAAAAACGGTGTGTATCCTGTAGATCGGTTCGGTGTAGTGTTGATACTCCATAGCACAGATGGTAGCTCTTCAACCCAACATCCTAGTGTTCTTTGCAATGGAACCATAAGGCGGGGTTTGATGCCTCGCAAGATCTCTTGATTAGCTCGTTCTGCCTGCCCATTGGACTGGCGGTGAGCCACTGATGATACGTCAAGTCTGATGTGCTCACGTTCACAGAATTCCTTCATAGCACCCTTGGATAGATTGGTACCATTGTCAGTAATGATACTGTGTCGAAAGCCAAACCGGAAAATCACCTTTTTAATGAACTGCACCGCTGTAGCTGCATCACACTTGCTGACAGGCTCCGCTTCAACCCACTTGGTAAACTTGTCAACTGCCACCAAAAGGTGGGTTTGCTTATCCTTGGATCTTTTAGAAGGTCCGACCATATCCAGCCCCCATGTTGCAAACGGCCAAGTAATTGGAACCATCCTCAATTCTTGAGCCGGCACATGAGCACGCCTTGAAAATTTTTGACAACCATCACACCGTTTAACCAAGTCCTCCGCATCAGCATGAGTTGTCAACCAGTAAAACCCGTGACGAAATGCCTTAGCCACCAGAGACTTTGAACCGGCGTGGTGACCACAATCCCCTTCATGGATTTTGCGTAAAATCTCACAACCTTCCTCGGGAGAGACGCAGCGTTGAAATGCCCCTGATACACTGCAATGATGCAATTCGCCATTGATAATTGTCATAGATTTGGATCGCCGGACTATCTGCCTGGCTAGAGTCTCATCCTCTGGCAACTCTCCCCGGTTCATGTACGCAAGATAGGGAACTGTCCAATCTGGTATAACATGCAGGGCTGCCACCAATTGAGCCTCCGGATCAGGAATAGCCAAATCCGCTTCAACTAGGAGCTTGACTGACGGATTGTGCAACACATCAAGAAAGACATTAGGCGGGACCGGTTTACACTGAGAGCCCAACCGGCTTAAAGCGTCCGCCGCTTCATTTTTTCGACGATCCACGTGATCCACCTGATAACCCTTGAAGTGACCTGCAACAATGCCCACCTCACGATGATATGCAGCCATGAGTGGGTCTTTAGAATCCCAAGTGCCAGACACCTGTTGAGCTACGAGGTCCGAGTCACCGAAGCACTTAACCCGACTTAGATTCATCTCTTTAGCCATCCGGAGACCATGGATCAAGGCTTCATACTCAGCTGCATTATTAGTACAAGGGAACATTAAGCGGAGAACATAACAAAACTTATCACCTCGTGGGGAAGTTAACACGACTCCAGCCCTCGAGCCTTCCAATTGCCTGGATCCATCAAAATTGATAGTCCAATATGTGTGATCCGGCTTTTCCTCTGGTGGTTGCAACTCTGTCCAATCATTGATGAAATCAACAAGTGCTTGAGACTTCACCGCCGTCCGAGGCACGTACTTCAATCCGTGCGGCCCAAGTTCTATGGCCCACTTGGCAATCCGGCCAGTCGCCTCCCGGTTCGGTATGATATCGCCCAAAGGAGCTGAACTGACCACTGTGATGGGGTGCCCTTGGAAATATTGCTTCAACTTCCGGCTTGCAATGAAAACTCCATATACCAGCTTCTGCCAATGCGGATACCTTTGCTTGGATTCAATAAGCACCTCGCTGATATAGTAAACCGGCCGCTGAACCGGATACTCCTTGCCTGCCTCCTTGCGTTCTACCACAATAGCCACGCTAACTGCATGAGCATTGGCCGCTACGTATAATAATAACGGCTCCTTGTCGACCGGAGCTGCAAGAACAGGCGGACTGGCTAATTGCCGCTTCAAGTCCTCCAACGCTTCATTAGTAGCTGGACTCCAGATGAATTGATCTGTCTTTCTCAACATCTGGTATAAAGGGATGGCCTTCTCTCCGAGGCGGCTGATAAACCGGCTCAGTGCGGCGGTCCGACCCGCCAAACGCTGAACATCGTTGATACACTTCGGTTTAGCCAGGGAGGTGATAGCCGTAATGTTCTCCGGATTAGCCTCAATTACTCTGTTGGACACAAGAAAGCCCAGTAACATGCCTGCCGGAACACCAAAAACACATTTGGCAGGGTTAAGCATCATCTTATAAACCCGCAAGTTGTTAAAGGTTTCCTTTATATCATCAACCAGCGTATCCTTCTGTCTTGATTTGACTACAATATCATCCACATAGGCGTGCACATTGCGACTGATCTGTTTATGCAGGCAATTCTGTACACACCGTTGATAAGTGGCTCGGGCGCTCTTGAGCCCAAAAGGCATAGATACATAGCAGAAGGCTCCAAAGGGAGTAATAAACGCCGTCTTTTCCTGGTCCTTAACCGCCATTTTGATCTGATGATACCCAGAATATGCATCCAAAAAGCTCAAACGCTCACAACCCGCCGTGGCATCAATAATCTGGTCAATGCGGGGGAGGGAAAAAGGATCTGCTGGACAAGCCTTGTTAAGATCCGTATAATCCACACACATACGCCAAGTGCCATTTTTCTTAAGAACCAGCACCGGATTAGCAAGCCACTCTGGATGAAACACTTCAATGATAAAACCAGCTGCTAAGAGCCTGGCTACCTCCTCCCCAATGGCTTTGCGCCTCTCCTCGTTAAACCGGCGGAGAAGTTGCTTTACCGGTTTATACATGGGATCAACATTAAGAGTGTGCTCAGCGAGTTCCCTCGGTGCACCTGGCATGTCAGAAGGCTTCCATGCAAAAATGTCCCGATTCTCACGGATGAACTCGATGAGCGCGCTTTCCTATTTAGGGTCCAAGTTGGCACTGACAGTGAACTGCTTGGACGAATCGCCGGGCACGAAGTCAACAAGCTTGGTCTCAGCCACTGATTTGAACTTCAGATCTGAATCATGCTCCGTAGTTGGCTTCTTCAAAGGGGTCATGTCCGCCGGATCAACATTGTCCCTATAATATTTTAACTCCTCCGTGGCACAAACCGACTCTGCATAGGCCGCATCACCTTCCTCACATTCCAAAGCAATCTTGCGGCTCCCATGAACCGTTATTGTCCCCTTGTGACCCGGCATCTTTAGCTGTAAATTGATATAACAAGGCCGTGCCATGAATTTGGCATAAGCCGACCGCCCAAACAAGGCGTGATACGGGCTCCGGATCTTTACCACCTCAAAGGTCAGTGTTTCGGATCGGGAATCATGCTCGTCCCCAAAAGCCACCTCCAGGGCTATCTTACCAACAGGATACGCTGATTTGCCAGGCACCACACCATGGAACACCGTATTAGACGGTCTGAGATCCTTGTCTGTTAGTCCCATGCGACGGAATGTCTCATAGTACAGGATGTTAATACTGCTCCCTCCATCCATGAGTACCTTGGTGAATTTATAACCTCCCACCGGAGGATCTACCACTAAGGCCAACTGGCCCGGATTGTCAACCCGGGGGGGGGGGGTGATCCTCCCTGCTCCACACAATAGGCTGCTCCGACCAGCATAAATAACGCGGTACGGCCAGTTCAACAGAGTTCACTGCTCGCTTATGAAGTTTCCGGTCGCGCTTATCCATGCTAGTTGTGAAAACATGATACTGCCCATTGTTTAACTGTTTTGGCTGGCTCTGATAACCCGACCGCTGCTGCTGCTGCTGTTGGTTGTAACCCCCTTGACCATTCTGATTATCCTGGTTATTATTGCTGCCCTGATTGAAACCTGAACCGGAAGCTCCATCGTGACCCGGCCCATGGAAACCGGATCCTGAGCCACCACCAGAACCACGGTCATACCGGAAGGCATTAGAGTTTTTAAATTCCTGCATAATGAAACAATCCTTCCAAAGGTGGTTAGCTGGCGCCTCCTTCGTCCCGTGTTTTGGGCAAGGCTGATTCAGCAAATAGTTTAAGCGATCCGGGTTAGGATTTGGAGCCCCATTACGATTCGCCGCTTTACCTCTATGCCGTTGACCCTTGTCCTGCGCATTAGTGTTAGCCACAAAGTCCATGCTGCGATCCGCCTTACGCTTGCCTCTGTTTCCTTGGCCCGCCGGTTTGTATTGATGCCCCTTAGAGTTGCTATTCTTTTTCCCTTCCCTGCTTCGTCATCGTCAGTCTCAGGATCCTTGGTACTATCAGAATCAGCATACTTCACTAAAGCGGCCATGAGAGTTCCCATGTCATTACAGAACCGCTTCATACGCCCTAACTTTTGCTTTAGAGGCTTAAACCGGCAGTTGCCCTCCAGGGTTAAGATCGCAGAGTCAGCATTGATCCTGTCAGACGAGTGCAAGACTTCAGAAACGCGTCGTACCCAATGGGTTGTCGACTCTCCATCCTCCTGAACACAAGCCACCAAGTCTACTATGGATTTAGGCTGCTTACATGTATCTTTGAAATTCTGGATAAACCGGGTCCGCAACTGGGCCCATGAACTGATAGAATTAGGCGGCAGGCCCTTCAACCAAGTACGGGCTATGCCTTCAAGCATCATGGTGAAGTACTTTGCACACGCGGTCTCATACACATCTCCATTGCCATCTCATAACTCTCTACCCACGCTTCTGGAGATAAATCAGCGGTGTAATTCAGCACCTTGCGCAGGCCCTTGAAGTCCTTGGGCAGGCGTACATTGCGTAAAGCGGGGACTAAACAGGGTACTCCCAAGCTAGATGCGACCCCTGGCCCGGCAGAGGTGGTAGGACGAACCGGTGTAAGCTGATCCGCCTCGTTCTGTGCTGCTAACTCGGCCTCCCTTCGTGCCCGGGCCCGGTCCACTACATCCTGAGCATCGTGAACACCACCGGCCGGGTTATTGCCACGGGCCGCTTCACGGCCCCACGCATTGCTTGATATGCCCGGTTCATCCAGGCACCTACTATTGCTCCGGCTTGGACGAGGTGTGGAATGAATCCGATCGCGGCTGTATGAATATGCCTCCTGTTGAATCAAAGCGGTCCGGAGAAGTTCCTTAACCCGGCGCGTCTCTATTGCCTGTGGAGAGTCTCCTTCGACTGGGATAGCTTCTAATCACGTAGCAGCTGCCACAAGATTGTCCATAGGATCAGAATAATGACCCGGAGGTGTCTGGACCGGCGGAGGAATCACAATGTTCTGCCGAGGAGGTTCCATCAGGCGGGGTTGGACCGTCGCTCCTGGCCCTGGTGCCTCGACCCGGTTTACCTCCAGGTGCCCCAGCGGATTACCTGTTCCCGCTCCCGGAGTGTGAAAGAGATTTCGAGGGTCGAACCCTAACGGCACGCGTGATCTGTGCTTCTGCTTCAAGACTTCCTGTGATGCGTTTTGGTCAAGCATGAGCTTATAGGCCTGGGCGTCTAAAGCGGCCCGCTCTGCGGCCATCCTGTCCTTCTCTGCTGCCAGGTCGGCTTTGGCTTGTGCAATCTGCTCTCTCACCTTTGCAATCTCTGCATCATGGGCCTCCTGATCCGCTGGATTGGCCTCTGCCATAAGTACAGCTAGTGCATCAAACAGGTCAGACAGAACTTGAACCGGTGGGCACACCAGGCCTCCTGCCCCTGGTGCCGCTGCCGCTGCTGATCCGGAGAGCATTGCTGTTGCGGTCGAGGAGTGATTCGCCGCCTGTGTACCGGCCATGAATATTCCAACCCAGTTGATCTGCTCAGGGGGGTCCGGAATACTGTCGCCATCGGAACAGCCCCTAATCTGGTCGTCTTGCAACTGGTACAATGATTCGGTCTCTCCGGTTGAGGAATCGTCGCCGGAATAGACGACGGTCTCGCTACCGTATTCTGACTCGTCCCCATGCTCTCCTCCGTGGATGACTCCCACGAAGGCACGCTTCACGGCCGGTTTAACCTGGGTAGATCTCGCACGCTGAGCCGTCTCGTCGAGGTCGGTGCGGATGTCCGGCTCAGGCTCAGGCTCACCAATCTTGCCGATAAAAACGTGTATGCCTCCAAAGGGGACCCGGTACCCGTACTCGATCGAGCCGGCTTCAGGACCCCATCCTGCATCGTCGATGTAGAGCTTGCCGCGACGACTCTTGGTCATCCGGCCCACAGCATAGCCTTCGAGTCCTTTGAGCTTGCCCTCCAAGATCATCAAACCATCGTGCGATAGCCCCATGGTGGGCGCCAACTGTCTTGGATTTGTCACGGCAGATGTCCTCGTGAAAGGACTTAGTCGTGGAGCCATCGCTACAGGTTAACTTGAAGGGGTTAAAGCGGACACAAAGACACAAGGATTTATACTAGTTCAGCCCCTTCGATGAAGGTAAAATCCTACGTCTAGTTGTGAGGGAATTGATGTGGTTTCGATGGCTAGGGAGCAAACAAGCTTCACCTAGGCTCGAGTTGTTGTTGTCTGTCTTTGAACCGCCGCCAGGTCGTCCCCTTATATACACGGGTGACCTCCGTCGGTCCACAGAGTCCCACACCGGTTCATATCGTATCCCGGTTGGTCTCTCTCTATTCCTAACTTACAATGCAAGTTTACATATCAAGCCGGTTTACGGCTACAGGTTCTAAACCGACTACAGGCCTTGGGCCTTCATCTGCTTAATCACCTTTATGCTACTAATGAAGTTAACCCGGCTCAGGTAGGCCGGTTCACACCTAGTAGTAATATCCCCAACACCTAGGCTCTGCGATGCCTGCCACCCTCAACGGCCACTATGGTGACAACCTCTTCGATGCACTGGTGGCCCTGCGATTGCCCGCCGTCGTGCCGGATAATGTCCACCTCGAGGTCGCGCTCGCCGCGCAGCGCCTGGCGTAGCAAGACACCATCGACATAATCACCCACGTCTACGCGCAAATCATCCACAAGGACTACTACATGCAAGAGGAGGACGATAGGACGCTGGCCTTCTTGGACCACAGGGCAACCTTGGACGGCATTGTTCAGAAGCACGTTGAGCTCGCCGCCAACACCGCTTCTCCTCACACGTTGGTTGGTGACCCGATGCACTAGGGCATGAGGATGTCGTTGATGGATCCGTATGTATTTTTATCTTTCCGTCAAATCCATGTAGTATTATATGATACTACTAGTAATTATCTTACCTTTCGCATCAACTCCATGCATGAACGGCGCCAGAACCAAACTTCTCATTACTCTAGGCAAAATCTTTATTTTCTATCTATCGGTCACGCCATGGAGCAGAACCAAATTTTACAAGTTATGAGTTCAAAAATAAAAGACTGCCATGTTCGCGTCGCACCCCCACACGGTTGGCCCGGCACACCGCTCAAGCGGGAATGCGTGCGGTGTTGCATTTTCACTTACAAGTGGGACCGCACTTGAGCAAACCGACTATCGGCAAACCCCCACCCCGCCGACCACGTGATGGCTGAGAAAACAGGAGGGAGAAGAGATGGCTGTAGCATGGACTCCAAGAAAATTAGTGTCGGATGGGCCTCGTGTGGGTGACGTGTGCCGTACTGCTAGACATAAATGCTAGTTATGGCCAATGCCACCCCACTATATCGAGCTTATACCGAGGTACGTAGAACATATTTCCTGGAGTCCATGCTCAGCCCTCCTCTATCTCTCTTCTCAGCCAGCTAGCGGACCCGCGGAGCCCATTGTCTGTTTGCTCACATGCGGTCCCACATGTTAGTGAAAACACTAGAGGACCCACTGAACCTGCACATCTTTCTCCTCGACGTGCTGGTGATGAAAAACAAATCCAATAAAGATCTTCGGTGGCCGCTTTTGGAGTTACTCGAGAGTAGTAAGATTCTATTTACAGTTTAACCCAAGATGCACATCACGTGGCTTCAACTACCACTCTATTTTCTTGCATGACATGACCTAGATGTTGGATGTCCCACGTGTCGGCAAAAGGAGGAAGAACCTGACCAAATCTTCGGTTGTGCTCTCGGATTAGACTAGTTGTGCTAACTTAAAAATTTTATTGTGTACTCCCTCCGTTCCAAAATACTTGACTTCCATTTGTCCAAAAATGGATGTACCTATTTACTAAAACATGTCTAGATACATATACATTTTGAGAAATAGAAGGCATGTATTGTGCAATGGAGGGAGTAGAATGGATGCAAGTTTTTGTATTGGGAAGAAGAGTACATCCATATATTGATAGAGTGCAATTTAGTAGATGTTCTAGGACTTTTAGCTAGCATAGAGGCTAGAGATGAGACTAGTGCACTTGTTGATACTCCTACCAGAATAGAGGCTAGACATGAGACTAGATGCGAGGAAGCAACGTCTACTTCTTTACACTCAAAGAAGAAAGAAGCATGCAAGATCGAGCCTCCGCAGTTCAACAATGAATGCATCGAGAAGGCACTAATCCAATTTACAGGAGCAGTTATGGAAGTTGGATATCTTCTAGAGTAGTAAAATGTATACTTGTGGTTCTTGTTTTCTTTCGTCTTGCTTTTCTAGTCAAAATTATCGTTGGAGTTCGTGCAAAATGGAGGTCCGTTTGGGGTCGTGCGTTGGAGTTGGCCTTACAAGTGGGACCGCAGTTGAGGAAACCGACTATCGGCAAACCCCCACCTCGCCCGCCGCATGATGGATGAAGTTAGAGAAACGACGAGGTTGAAGAGATTGCTCTAGCACGGAGTCCAAGAAATAATATGGTGTCAGATGGATGTCGTGGTGGTGGCGTGTGCCGTACTCCTGGACGTGAATGCTTGTTCTGGCCCATGCCACCCTACTACTCCTACTACTTACTATATAGTACTAGTATCGAGGATTTGAGGTGCTGGTTACATACAGCAAACACATTAACACATGGCTACAGTAAAAACACCCGCCCGACGCGCGAAGCATGTGAAGCTAGTACAAATAGTGTACTACTATTGTTGATTGGCCTCATCCGATAACCTGTTGCAATGCACGTACAATTATATATTCGGAAAATATTTTTTTGCCTCGTCGCACCACTCACTTAGAGAAGCGACTCGAAAGCTATTCATAAATTTAGTAAGTTTATCACAGGCATATCATTTTATTACATACAACAGGTCATCAACTCACATCGACAACATGGGTACATTATAAATACTAAAGTTTTCACCACACAACAAATAACAAGCAATGAAATGAACTTCAACTCAACCATTCCTCGGTGTTGGAAACGCTTGCTTTGAACCACAAGTGATTCTCTGGGACGGGCCATCCATTGTCGATCTGGAGACCAACGCAGGACTGGTCATCCAGGCTGAAGTGGCCTACTATATCAGTACCAGGGTAGGGAACCACCCAAATGTCCGAGGTATAGACACAATTGCTTCTCATAAATGGTAGTAACATTGTGTCAACGGCAGTTGGATCGCCTTTCACCATCATTGGATAGTTTTGTACAAGGAAGCGCGAGTTTTCTCCAAGACTATCAATTCTGTACCAGGGAGAAGGAGTTGGCACTAGCACACTAGTATCCATCCCGAATACCATGCAACGGGTGTTGGAATAGGTCCGGAGAGTGCGACCATGGGAGACTACACCTGCTTCCTTAGTAGTAACATCATCAGTGGGCTGTATACACACAAGATGAGGTGATCCATCGGAATCAGTTGCCAGGCGCCATAGAGTATATGGGCGCTGCTCGTCCTCATGCTCGTGATCATCACCATCGTCATCTCCCCCTTGGTTATAAATTTTTTCAAGTATAGTTGGTGGAATGTTCACAGGACCTTGGAAACACAAGAAGAAGGTTAATTAGTAAAGGGAAATTTGTTAACCCGCATGCATGTGGATGAAACATTTATAATTACGGTGGAAGACAGGTACCAAAATCATAAGGATTCCATGTAAAAACAGTGCCACGAGTGGTGGCAGCAAACACAAGGCCCTTGTATTTAATTGCATCATAGTACTCATCCGTGTACAGAAACTGATTTTTGAGCAATATCCATCCAGTCAAACCACGAAGGACGGCAACAAGCTTGTCGAAGATAGAAACAACTTCATAGTTGTTGTAATTCCAAGAGCGGCTGGGAACTTGACAAATTGTTATCTTCCGTAGAAGACAGTCACCATGATCGTATTTGAACGTGCGTACAATACTGGTGTGCTCAACCTTTGGGTAGTATGCTGAGATTTTTGGAAGTGGAACCTGGTCACGAGTGTACACATTCACAAGTTCCCACTCACAGTTGGACCCAATGTAAACAACCCAATCTCCATCAAGCGATGGCATCCTAACATCATATGTATCATTATCAAGCGGCATCAACTTGCACAGGGCGAGGCCTCTGTCGTCCCTGCGCCAGTTATCAGGGTCACAGCAAAGAAGATAGGGGAGATCACACCGCGCCTTGACTCTTGGGTTCCTTTTAATGATGTTATTAGTTGAGTCGAGAATGGGCTTGAACGAACCTGCCATACTAGCCGAGGTGATGACGTCGCACCGATCAATGAGTTCCTCCACCTTGTCATCTTTCAGATCGGGGAAAGAATGACGGGGTCGTTTCTGACCTATTCCCTCCATGGAGAAGATGATCGGACAATGGCAGAAGAAAGGGTGAAGGGCTGAAGGAAAATGGAGGAGGGAGAGGAAGAGCGCGTGACAGCAGTTCCAAATCGAGAGGGAAAGGCGAAGAGTTGATGGACAGTTGCCAGTTTGCCACGGTTCACGAAGAGGCGCCCGGCCTACACGTCCGTTCGGAAATACTACTAGTAGAAAAGGACTCGCCATCATCTCACTGAAATGTTGGAACGGGACCACATGTCAACGAAACATGCTGTGTAATTTCTCATGCAAAATGCAATCTGGCCGCGTTGGCCCGAGGTGCCGCATTAGTTATCGACCTTTATTTTTTTAATGGCGTGCCGTTCAGTTTTGAAGCACGACGAACTGGTACTGTATGCAGAGAAAATATAAACTACTCTACCACTACTCCACCTCCAGTACTAGTAGTATAAAAAAGATATATAGGCTGGAGCATGAGTGCTTTCTTGCTAAGGGCTGCTCACTTGCTTCTCACACTACCACCCTCTCTCCAGATCTAAACAAGACGGCCTCTCTCTCCCTCCTCACCGGTGGTCACAGATCCGCCGGGGAAGAAAATGACGTGCACCGTTGACGCACTCGTCGTCAGCAAGCGAGGTCACGCACTAACAACAAGGCCGTCCTCTCAGACCTAGCGCCCGCGCGGGATGGCCTCCGCCCCCAAGCTCCCTGCCGTAGTGTATGCGGACGACGACAACCACAAGCGAAGCCACTTCCCGCCGACCCTCAGGTATGCTACCTCTTTTTGAACCATACTCTTATTCTATTGCGCCATCTGCCATGTCGTTGCATGTGGATCTTTTTCTGCGCCACCATCTTTGTCACATCCCTAGCTTCTGGTGCTGCCTAGTGTTTGCATCTTGCTTGCATCATGTTTAACTTTCATGGAAATTTGAAATGGGGATGTTCAAACCCTAGCATCAAAAGGAATTCAAATAGGTTCAACCAAAATATTTTTCAATGATTTCAAAATGCCCTTTAAAAATGTTCATCATTTCTGGATCAAGGTGGAAGCATCTACCAAAAATGGTTCACATTTTTGCAGGAAATATTTGGACTTTGAATTAATCCAAACATATTTGAATTGGGGCTATTTAAATGCTATGTATATTTTAGATGCTCCAAAAATGTTGGAAATTGTTAAGGGTCACTGGAATAATTCAGGAAGCACCCATAATTATTTCCATGATTTTATGAAATGGTTTAGCATTATTACTCAACCAAAATAGAAAACAGAAACAAGAGAGAGAGAGAGAGAAGTGCTTACCTGTGCAGCCCACCAGAGCCAGCCCAGCTCCTGTGCTGGTCGAGCACTGTGCAGCCCAGCCCACCGCAGCCACCACCGTCTTCAACCTCCTGCCAGTAGGCAGGAGGGCGTGTGCCCGACGCACGCGCGCATGCGCCAGCCACCTCATGCTTGCCTGCTCACCGATGGACTCACCCGAAGGCGCCACGCACCCTCCCAGGCCTCTCACTCTCTCCCGTGCCTTCTCCCCCCTCCTCTGGCTCCCTCTCTCTCCCACCGAACGGAGCTCGTCACCACCGCTCGCTGCAGCCGCAACCACCGTCTCCCCCTCGCCTCACCGACGCGCCCAGAAGCTCCGTATCGACATCCTCGACCTCCTCGATGAGCCACGAGGACCCGGACGCGCCGCAACGCTGCCACCGCCGCCGTTTCCCTCGTCGGGCACCGGAGATCGTCGTCGCCAATTCGTCATCCACAGGGCCTCCCCGAGCTCGCCGAGGCCACCTCTGCAACCGCTGTGAGCTCCGCCATCGTTTTCCCCTCTCCCCTGGCTCGTTTTCTTCCTCTAACACCGATGCCCATCGCAGCCGAGAGCTCTTCGCCGCCGGCCATGTCGCAGCCGTAGCCACCATTGCCTAGAGTTGCAACCGACCATGCAGCCGTACTCAGTGCACCGCCAGGACGCCATAGCACCCCTTCGCACCCTCTGCTGTGCTCCCTAACACCGACACCGAGCTCGCCCGAGCTCCGGCCGCCGCCGCGAGCTCAACTCCAGCGGGTACATCGCACCCCGCCCGCTCCTTCTTGCTCCGTTGGATGCGGAAGAGCACGGGCTCCCCCCTGGTGGTCTCCCCACACCTAAACGCAGCCCCTAGCGCCGCCCAGTAGCAGCTCCGCCGTGCGGGATGGTCGCCGCCGGCCAAACTCCAGCGAGCCGACGTGGCTCCGTCATTAGGAGCTAACCCAGCCAGCTAAACACCCTACAACCACTGACACCTGGGCTCCGCTATCTAATTAACCCCGGTTTAGCTCCTGTTTAGGTTAAACTAACCCTACGGGCCCCATAGGTTAGTTTGATCTGGCCACGTCACGCGTTGACTGGCCCCACGCGTCAGAATTGACCCAGCTAGCGTGGCCGTTGACTGGGTCCACATGTAAGCGACACTAATCAGCCCCAGTCACTGACCAGTGGACCCCATTGGTCAGGTTTGACCTGAACCCACCCTGTTGACCTGATGACGCCAGGGTGATATCGTGCTCACGCAGTAACTCTTTTCTGGATTTAATTTAATTCTGAAAATTCCAGAAAATGTTTAAAACTTGTAAAAATCATAGAAATTCAACCGTGACTCCAAATGAGATAAATTATATATGAAAAATGATCAGAAAAATCCTATCTATCCATATATACCATTTTAATGCATGTTAGAACAACTTATGACTACTGTTTAGGACAATTCAATTAAATGACATTTAAATAACCACATGTGGAGTTTGAATTTGAATCTTGGATTGAAACCAACTTCATTTAATCTGGTTTTAGTTGCATTAGCACAAACCACAGCATATTGCCATGTCACATTCATGCATCATATTGTTGCATTGCATTGATTGTGTTTCTTATTTGTTGTCGGTGCTTGTCCCCTCTCAGTAGACGTGTACCGACGATGAGTTCGATGACACCGATGAAGAACTATATTATCTTCAGAAGTGCCACGCAAGCAAAACCCCCTTGTTCATTCCGATACAATCCCACTCTCTCGCTCTTACTCTCTTTTACTGCATTAGGACAACAACGATTCAACTGTTACATGCTGCGGTAGTTGAACCCCTTTCCTCTGCATGACCTGTCATTGCCACAGTAAATAGATGAAACCCACTAGCATGAGTAGGAGTTGTCTGAGCCCTGATGTGCCTACTCATTCATGCTTGTTTGTCATGCCTGCTACTGCTTAGAGTTGAGTCAGGTCTGATTCATCGGGGATGAATTGGAGGTGTGTCAACATGTCCTACTGTGTGGTCTAAGTGTGTGAATGCGATTTGGTAAAGGTAGCGGTGAGAGGCCATGTAGGAGTACATGGTGGGTTGTCTCATTGCAGCCGTCCTCAGGAACTGAGTTATGTGTTTGTGATCCATGAACAACTACTACCACACATTGGAATGCTTAAGTGCCCCTCTCGACTTATTAATCAACCTGATCTCTGTCCAGGAGTTGCAACTAGTTTCTGGTGTTTGTAGGTAGTGTTAGTAGTCTACCAAGTGGCACCCGGTACAGGTGGGCTTGGGAAAGACTAGGCACAGTGGCCCGGTGTACCAAGTAGCACCTGGATTGTGGTCTTGGGAACCCTGCACACATCGTTTGGGGTCGTGAGCGACACCCCGGCCGGATCTCCTTGCGGATGGAACCTGAATAGGCGATAAACCTGGACAAGAGACTTGTGTGGTTAGTCAGGTCGTGGCCGACACCCTCGCTGGGCTTCCGCTTGAAGGTTTCCGAGTACAAGTCGTGTAAACGACGCTAAGTGGTCAGAGCGTGTGTGAAGAAGTACACCCCTGCAGGGTTAATATGATCTATTCGAATAGCCATGTCCGCGGTAAAGGACTTCTGGGTTGCCTGTACAGTTCATAGACAAGTGAAAGTGGATGCTCTAAAATATGCAAGATAAGCATGAGTGCTATAGATGGCGTTCTCGTAGGGAGATGGGAGCGGATCCATAGTGGTGTATTGATATGGTGAATATGTGGACTCGTGTGCGCCAGCTCAAAAGAGTTACTTGCAGTCGTAGTTCAGGATAGCCACCGAGTCAAAGCTGGCTTGCTGTAGTTAAACCCTACCATCCCCTTGTTGATAATGATGCATATGTAGTTAGATCTGATGTAAGTCTTGCTGGGTACAATTGTACTCATGTTGCTTAATTTATGTTTTTGTAGAGAGACTTCAGTCTCGCTAGTAGTACCGCATGGACTTTGACGTTTAGCTTGTTACCTCAGCTACGATCTTGTGCCCTCGGCAGGATCTGGTAGATAGTCAGGCTTCTCAGCCTTTTTCATTTGTAGATGTCTGTACTCAGACATGTTAAGCTTCCGCTTGTGCTTTGATTTGTGTGCTCTGAATGTTGGGTCATGAGACCCATGTTTGTAATATCTCGCTCCTCGGAGCCTATTGAATAAATACTTGAGTCATAGAGTCATGTTGTGATGCCATGTTGTATTTGCACATATCGAGCATATTGTGTGTATGTTATTGAAATGCTTGGTATGTGTGGGATCTGACAACCTAGTTGTTTATCCTTGGTAGCCTCTCTTACCGGGAAATGTCTCCTAGTGCTTCCACTGAGCCATGGTAGCTTGTTACTGCTCCGAAACACCTCGGTTGGCTGGCATGTGTCTTTCTTCGTTCCTGTGTCTGTCCCTTCGAGGAAATGTCACACGGTGTCTACCGGAGTCCTGCTAGCCCAGTTGCTACAGCCCGGATTCACTCGCTGATGACCGACACATTCGTTGCTGGGTCATGTATGCCTGTCCCTGTAAGTTAGTGCCACTTTGGGTTCACGACTAGCCATGTCAGCCCGGGTTCTTTGTCATATGGATGCTAGCGGAACTATCATATACGTGAGCCAAAAGGCGCAAACGGTCCCGGGCCAGGTAAGGTGGCACCCGTGGGAATACCGTGTGTGAGGCCGCAAAGTGATATGATGTGTTACATGCTAGATCAGTGTGACTTAGGATCGGGGTCCTGACAGCTTTGGTATCAGAGCTTGACTGCCTGTAGGATTACCAAGCCAAACTGGTCGAAGTTGATTCTAGAAATTCTTTAGTTATATAAGGGAATTGATTGTGGGATGGAACGTAAGGCTCTTTTTACTCCTTATACCTCATGCCCTCTAATCCGAGTCATCTTATCTTTCCTACGGGGTTAAGGAACTAGTCTTCTCATCTTTCTATTAGGATCACGTGTTACTAATTCGTAGACTTGTAAGATTGTTGGATTTAAGCTCAGTTCAGTTTCTCATACCCTTGTGTGTTCATAGTTGGTCTTGGAACCTTGATATTGTGCTTCTGAGTGGTTATGCCACCATTTTTGTAGTATGTCTCAAATTCTTTTGAGCATTTACAGCCGTTATGCTGTCCGAGTCATCCCAGGTTTCTAAATAGTCTGAAGCATTTTCAAATTCCTTCCTCCCATTTTGATGTCCCTTTGGGCTAGATTAACCACACTAATCAGTGAGTTGAGGTGCTCTATTGCCTTGACATATATGTTGGAGTTATTATTATGACCCTAGATGTATAGAGTATCACCTAGTAATCTAGCCATGTTCTGTGTCCCAGTGTGATGATTCTGGCCATCATCCTCGAAAGCATCCCGTGATGCCAACTAGTTAGTAGGTATTCTACTTCTGGGTTTTGAACCCGAGATTTACCCTGCTTACCTCATGTTGATAGTGATTGCTAGTTCCTCTAGGATACTAGTAACCTTTGCGTTAGTCCTCGAGGTCCGTGGTATTTCCTTCTTCCAAATACTATGAACCGCTTATGGTAGAAGTTCCTTGAACCAAGAGATCACAACAAGAATGCTCTTGATGAGTTCTCGATTCTATGTTGATACTCTGCCAGTCCTACCTCTCTGCATGGATTACCCGGAAGAAACTTGTTGAACTTGTTTCGACATACTAATCTATGCATACACAACTCAAAAATATCATATGTTCTTTTGAGTTGTTCCCCCTTTAGTTGTATTCTGACCCGCGTCTACCAATTGATAGTCAGGAGTAGTCGTGCATTCATGTTTATCGATGCCTATTATCACTGTGGTCCGTCAAGCCATTCTATTCCAGAATGACTAGGAGAAATGAACTCCAGTACCTCATCCATATCTAGGATTGGGTCAAAGTAGTCATACTCCACAGATCAAAATACTAATCCAGTTTTTGTTCTGTTCCACCTTGGAGTGTTACCATCTTTATGTTAGTAAAGTCATAGGAATTACACATCATCTTATGAACTCTTGATACAGTGATACTTCTCGCCCTCATTATTCATTTCTCGGTTTCCATGTTGTTGCAACCGGAATGCCGACATGTGAATCATGATGTGTGAAATCAATACCCCTAGCAACCATGTTGCTTGGTGGTTAAAGGACAATAATTTCATTCTTAGCATGTTGGTTATTGAATCATTGTTCTAAGATAGATTGTGCTACCTAGTCCTTATTTCCGGTGCACTACTCGATCAATGAGTTAGGATTGTGCCAATCCCTCGCTCTTGTGATTATATCGTCCTGCCCTTCAAAGCAAGATTGTTCTCGAGCTTAGTAGCATATTGGTGGTTCGTGATTTTCCGAATATCTTCTCGAAAGTATCAGCAGGTTGTCACCTGACCGCTATGTTGAGTTCGTTATCAAGATGGTTTATTGTAAACCACCCCTTCTCCAAGAATCTGTATGGGATACCCCTGAGCTAGTTGGTCAAGCTAAACAACAACTTGGAGAGTTGGAAGATAAAAGCTTGTCTGATTTAGTTCATGTTAAGGGATATCTTTCTCTGTGTGTGTGTGTGTGTGTGTGTGTGTTGAAGAAAGATGATATCTTCATCAATTGGTCCTTGTGATCAGTTGTTGGGCCTATTGTCTTACCCCATCCTTGATTAGAGTGTGGGCTATCCTCAAATCAAATCAGAACCAATGATATTCGTAATGTTGTCTTACTCGTGGTTGATCCCTTGAGCATACACCATTATATCTTTTGGTCTGACCAATACTATCACCGTGTTCACTTAATCGTGGAATTCCATTTATATGGAAACTGGATGAATTGTTGTTGAGCCCATCGACAACATCATTATCTTGTCCTTGATTCATGTTGAACATTAAGCTAGTGTTGGAAACTTTTGAAAGCATTTCTTCATGCTAGCTCATGAAGCATATGTTCGGATGAAAGAAGTGGCTCTCTCTAACTCATGTGCCTCTGGTGCAAGCTGCCACCGTGAGTTCGAGAAAGTTAGTTTTGCTTCCTCTTGAATCGTCCCGAGTTAGTCACGCATGTGCGAAGTACTCTATGGTTTTATAGGTTGGCTGCCTCCATTCTATATGTGTTCCTAGCATACCAAGCTACTGATTGACTTGCTCAAGGATAAGAAGTTCATCGATAAGTGCACAAGGACTCCGATATCCTCGATGATGGTTCCCCACCTGAACTCGGTAGTGTTTTATTATAAGACTACTATGTGGTCATGCTTGTGTTGGACAGCGTGTTCACAGGTTTGTAGCAGAACCAGCTCATGTTTTGGAGCATGCTATCGTAGTTCAATTTCCCGAGGATCTCGCAACGTCATCTTGTTGGTTTGTGTTGCAAACTTTCATTTTTCTTTCTAGACTTGGTGAGTCTGGAATATCATGTTACCAACCAGATCTGAATCTCAGGCAGATATGATGGTTGGAACCTTTCCAAGATCTATGATGTAGGTCCCGACAAGGTTGATGTTCTGGACGACACACCTAGCCGGAAGATCTATCATTGTAGTATCTTGATCGAGCAAATCGACCAGCTTCCTCATGAGGATTTCGAGTGACTTATTTAGAAGTTGTTCCTTATGGATCCTTTGTTCTCCCGAAGCCAGACCTTTACTTGATGTTCCAGATACCGATTGGTATTGGGTTAAGCTGGTACATCAAGGAGAACATGAGAAGCGGAGTGCTAAATGTCTCTCGGTCGATCATCCAGATTTTGTTTACTTGGCCTCGCTAAGGTGAAATCTGAGAAAGCGTTCTCTTCCTTTGCATCTGCATCGTCCATCACCATTCATCAGGGTAGTAAGTTGTGTTGCCAGGATCCTTGACACTGATATTGGTAAAACCTTGATGAATATGGAGATGCTCAACTTCTTGAGAGCACGCACAAGCGCTAGGTGTTATCATCGGCACTAACTGGGATTGCTCTCAGTTTCCTCGGTTATGCTATAACTTTTCAAACAGTGGACTCACTCTCTACCGTTGAGCTTCTCCCCAGTTACTAAAATCATCCGTTGCGTTGTCTTCAACAAGGTAATCCACATCATCCATTCTAATTCGGGTATGACATTCCACTGAACCCCTACAAACGATCGCTTGAGAATTGCCTTAGGCTGGTATAAAGAGTTTCAATGATCTCTGAATCAAAGGTAATTCTTTTTGCCACTTAAGGAGTTATTTCTACAAGTCACCTTCCCTAAGGTGCCCCGTTATGGTATCATGGCAACTCAACTCCTCGCTATGTTGACAATCGTTTACGACCTTCTTAAGTGTGGAATTGTTGACTCTAGTGAACCCTCGTCACCTGTTCCACTCCATCCCTCTAGATGTAAGCTTCGTGTCTCAGTTCGGGAGATGCTGCTATGTCTCATCCCATGAGTTGATCCTGAGTTGTTCGGTCTTCGAGAAGATCAATTCTTCTAGAGTTTTCCTTTCCTCTTTTTGTCATGTTAGTTGGAGTTCTCAGAGGAAGACATCGAGTCAAAGATGGTGATCGATTCAACGTTCTGATGAAGTGCCACCTGGATCGTGAAGATTATGTTAGTTTGCGTTCCCCTTCATCCTACCCTACGCTTGAATCTCGAGACGAGATTCTTGTTTAGTGGGGGCGAGTTGTCACATCCCTGGCTTCTGGTGCTGCCTAGTGTTTGCATCTTGCTTGCATCATGTTTAACTTTCATGGAAATTTGAAATGGGGATGTTCAAACCCTAGCATCAAAAGGAATTCAAATAGGTTCAACCAAAATATTTTTCAATGATTTCAAAATGCCCTTTAAAAATGTTCATCATTTCTGGATCAAGGTGGAAGCATCTACCAAAAATGGTTCACATTTCTGCAGGACATATTTGGACTTTGAATTAATCCAAACATATTTGAATTGGGGCTATTTAAATGCTATGTATATTTTAGATGCTCCAAAAATGTTGGAAATTGTTTAGGGTCACTGGAATAATTCAGAAAGCACACATAATTATTTCCAGGATTTTATGAAATGGTTTAGCATTATTACTAAACCAAAACAGAGAAACAAAATAGAAAACAGAAACAAGAGAGAGAGAGAGAGAGAGAGAGAGAGAGAGAGAGAGAGAGAGAGAAGTGCTTACCTATGCAGCCCACCAGAGCCGGCCCAGATCCTGTGCTGGTCCAGCACTATGCAGCCCAGCCCACCGCAGCCGCCACTGTCTTCAACCTCCTGCTAGTAGGCAGGAGGGCGTGTGCCCGACGCACGCGCGCATGCGCCAGCCACCTCATGCTTGCCTGCTCGCCGCTGGACTCACCCGACGGTGCCACGCACCCTCCTAGGCCTCTCACTCTCTCCCGTGCCTTCTCCCCCCCTCCTCTGGCTCCCTCTCTCTCCCACCGAGTGGAGCTCGTCGCCTCCGCTCGCTGCAGCCGCAACCACCGTCTCCCCCACGCCTCACCGACGCACCCAGATGCTCCGTATCGACATCCTCGACCTCCTCGATGAGCTGCGAGGCCCCGGACATGCCGCAACGCCGCCACCGCCGCCGTTTCCCTCGTCGGGCACCGGAGATCGTCGCTGCCGATTCATCATCCACACGGCCTCCCCGAGCTCGCCGAGGCCACGTATGCAACCGCTGTGAGCTCCGCCATCGTTTCCCCCTCTCCCCTGGCTCATTTTCTTCCTCTAACACCGATGCCCGTCGGAGCCGAGAGCTCTTCGCCGCCGGCCATGTCGCTGCCGTAGCCACCGTTGCATAGAGCTGCAACCGAGCACGCAGCCGTACTCAGTGCACCGCCAGGACGCCATAGCACCCCTTCGCACCCTCTGCTGTGCTCCCTAACACCGACCCCGAGCTCGCCCGAGCTCCGGCCGCCGCCGTGAGCTCAACTCCGGCGGGTACAGTGCACCCCGCCCGCTCCTTCCTGCACCGTTGGATGCGGAAGAGAACGGGCTCCCTCCTGGTGGTCTCCCCGCACCTAAACACAGCCCCTAGCGCCACCCAGTAGCAGCTCCGCCGCGCGGGATGGTCGTAGCCGGCCAAACTCCGGCGAGCCCACGTGGCTCCGTCATTAGGAGCTAACCCAGCCAGCTAAACACCCTACAGCCAGTGACACCTGGGCCCCGCTATCTAATTAACCCTGGTTTAGCTCTTGTTTAGTTTAAACTAACCCTACGGGGCCCACATGTCAGTTTGACCTGGCCACGTCACGTGTTGACTGGCCCCACGTGTCAGAATTGACCCACTTGGCGTGGCCGTTGACTGGGTCCACATGTCAGCGACACTAATCAGCCCCAGTCACTGACCAGTGGACCCCACTGGTCAGGTTTGACCTGAACCTGCCCTGTTGACTTGATGACGTCAGGGTGATGTCGTGCTGACACAGTAACTCATTTCTGGATTTAATTTAATTCTAAAAATTCTAGAAAATGTTTAAAACTTGTAAAAATCATAGAAGTTCATCCGTAAGTCCAAATGAGATAAATTATATATGAAAAATGATCAGAAAAATCTAATCTATCCATCTGTACCATTTTCATGCATGTTAGAACAACTTATGACTACTGTTTAGGACAATTCAATTAAATGACATTTAAATAACCACATGTGGAGTTTGAATTTGAATCTTAGATTGAAACCAACTTCATTTAATCTGGTTTTAGTTGCATTAGCAGAAACCACAGCATATTGCCATGTCACATTCATGCATCATATTGTTGCATTGCATTGATTGTGTTTCTTCTTTGTTGTCGGTGCTTGTCCCCTCTCAGTAGACGTGTACCGACGATGATTTCGATGACACCGATGAAGAACTACATTATCTTCAGAAGTGCCCCGCAAGAAAAACCCCCTTGTTCGTTCCGATACAATCCCACACTCTCGCTCCTGCTCTCTTTTACTGCATTAGGACACCAACGATTCAACTATTACATGCTGCGGTAGTTGAACCCGTTTTATCTGCATGACCTGTCATTGCCACAGTAAATAGATGAAACCCACTAGCATGAGTAGGAGTTGTTTGAGCCCTGATGTGCCTACTCATTCATGCTTGTTTGTCATGCCTGCTACTCTTAGAGTTGAGTCAGGTCTGATTCATCGGGGATGAATTGGAGGTGTGTGAACATGTCCTACTGTGTGTGGTCTAAGTGTGTGAATGCGATTTGGTAAAGGTAGCGGTGACAGGCCATGTAGGAGTACATGGTGGGTTGTCTCATTGCAGCCATCCTCAGGAACTGAGTTATGTGTTTGTGATCCATGAACAACTACTACCACGCATTGGAATGCTTAAGTGCCCCTCTCGACTTCTTAATCAACTTGATCTCTTTCCAGGAGTTGCAACTAGTTTCTGGTGTTTGTAGGTAGTGTTTGTAGTCTACCAAGTGGCACCCGATACAGGTGGGCTTGGGACAGACTAGGCATAGTGGCCCGGTGTACCAAGTAGCACCCGGATGGTGGGCTTGGGAACCCTGCACACATCGTTTGGGGCCGTGAGTGACACCCCAGCCGGATCTCCTTGCGGATGGAACCCGAATAGGCGATACACCTGGACGAGAGACTTGTGTGGTTAGTCAGGTCATGGCCGACACCCTCGCTGGGCTTCCGCTTGAAGGTTGACGAGTACATGTCGTGTAATCGACGGTAAGTGGTGAGAGCGTGTGTGAAGAAGTACACCCCTGCAGGGTTAATATGATCTATTCGAATAGCCATGTCCGCGGTAAAGGACTTCTGGGTTGCCTGTACAGTTCATAGACAAGTGAAAGTGGATGCTCTAAAATACACAACATAAGCGTGAGTGCTATGGATGGCGTTCTCGTAGGGAGATGGGAGCGGATCCATAGTGGTGTATTGATATGGTGAATATGTGGACTCGTGTGCGCCACCTCAAAAGAGTTACTTGCAGTCGTAGTTCAGGATAGCCACCGAGTCAAAGCTGGCTTGCTGTAGTTAAACCCCACCATCCCCTTGTTGATAATGATGCATATGTAGTTAGATATGATGTAAGTGTTGCTGGGTACATTTGTACTCACGTTGCTTAATTTATGTTTTTGCAGAGAGACTTCAGTCTCACTAGTAGTACCGCGTGGACTTCGACGTTTAGCTTGTTACCTCAGCTACGATCTTGTGCCCTCGGCAGGATCTGGTAGATAGTCAGGCTTCTCAGCCTTTTTTATTTGTAGATGTCTCTACTCAGACATGTTAAGCTTCCGCTTGTGCTTTGATTTGTGTGCTCTGAATGTTGGGTCATGAGACCCATGTTTGTAATATCTCGCTCCTCGGAGCCTATTGAATAAATACTTGAGTCGTAGAGTCATGTTGTGATGCCATGTTGTATTTGCACATATCGAGCATATTGTGTGTATGTTAATGAAATGCTTGGTATGTGTGGGATCTGGCAACCTAGTTGTTTATCCTTGGTAGCCTCTCTTACCGGGAAATGTCTCCTAGTGCTTCCACTGAGCCATGGAAGCTTGCTACTGCTCCGAAACACCTAGGCTGGTCGGCATGTGTCCTTCTTCGTTCCTGTGTCTGTCCCTTCGGGGAAATGTCATGCGGTGTCTACCGGAGTCCTGCTAGCGCAGTTGCTACAGCCTGGATTCACTCATTGATGACCGACACGTTCGTTGCTGGGTCATGTATGCCTGTCCCTGTAAGTTAGTGCCACTTTGGGTTCACGACTAGCCATGTCAGCCCAGGTTCTTTGTCATATGGATGCTAGCGGCACTATCATATACGTGAGCCAAAAGGCGCAAACGGTCCCGGGCCAGGTAAGGTGGCACCCGTGGGAATACCGTGCGTGAGGCCGCAAAGTGATATGATGTGTTACATGCTAGATCAGTGTGACTTAGGATCGTGGTCCTGACAATTTTCCCAATTTTCTATCCTCTGCTCTGCCGGCCATGCAGACGAAAACCATAATTTCCACTATTAAAGGAAACCCTGCTTCATGCAGACTAATCCATGTGTGGGTTGAATAAGGAAAGGAAGGGAGACTGTACTGTCCAAGAGAGTAGGCATCAAACTCACATCTAGGTTGAAAAGGGGAAATCAGTAGCTAAGGAACGAGTCTCGTGTCTCTTGGTTGAGGAAGGGTAGAAAGGCATGACAACTCAATAGAGAATGACCAGGTCGATCGGTTTGTTGTCCTCACATAGGAAAAAGGTGGCTAAAGAGATAAAAAATGGGACATAATCCACATATGTTGCCTGGATATTTGTTGCTCTGGGCAACCATACCTCTCTCACCACTCTGCGTCCGTGGAGGTACATCGTACTGGTGCGCCCACTGTCCGAATGGGCCTCCCATTCTCTTATTGCCACTTTTTTTGCTGTTAGTATAACACCAGCAGTCAAGTCATGCAATGCTACTCCTAAAGTGATGCCACATTTAACTAATCCCGCTCTTAGTCTAATGCCACCGATAAATTTAATCAATGCCATTTAATGTCACTTGATTATTTCAGGGTTAGTTGTTGATTGTGGATGTATTAAAGATTTTTCAGCTAAGGCATTCTAATGTTGTTGCACAGCCAGTATACCAACGATGAAACTTGTTACTACCTTTAGATTTTTGCACTGTTAATGCTTATGGATTACATACCTCACTTTCATGAGATAAGTTAATTTTTTGTACAGTGTCACCAAAATGCCAAGGCGCTGATGTCATTTTATTTTGGTTATACTGCACAAAAAATTATGAAGACAAGAGGAAAGGTTAAGAGTGGGCACCTCCTCCTCCGGCTTTTCTCTTGATTCGTTCGATCAAGTTTTTATGTTTGATCGATTATCAAGATTGGGATAGCAATTTTTAAGGTCCCCCTGAGTTCGAAATGATATTTACCTTGGAGGTACATGGTTTGCAATTTTTTTATATTGTCATTAGTTAATAATGCTAGTTACATTCAGACTTTTGTATTTGGTTTAATGCTCATGCGCAGCTTGTATACCAATGCTGAAACTTGTTACCTTTACATTTTGTATTGTCAATTCTTATAGAAATCTTCCAGTGCTAGAGTTTATTGAAATATGTTCAGTAAAACCATTGTACTGTACCCTGTAATAAACTAACTACTCTACTATTGCACTAGCCACTGGATTAGTGTATATTTGTAGTATTCAAATGGTGTTGCATTAGCGTATGGACATAAATAAAGTGTGGCAAGCTTTCCCGGATATGTGCTCAAGAAAACTACTAGCTGTTTTTCTAAATACTAGACGTTTGGGGACTTTAAATTGAACCGCGAAAACGTCTTATATTAAGGAACAGAGGGTGTAGAGTTCACTAAAATTATCCCGGTAAAGCTAGTCACACCTTTATTAAAATTAATGTTCATTATGTTATCGGAGGAGGTCTGTATGTTTGTCTCTAATGCCTGTCGACTACATACCTGACATCATGATGTAATGTTAAGTCATTTCCTTTTGTACAGTGTCACTGAATTGTCAAGGCGGTGATGGCATTTTATTTTAGTTGAACTGCACAAAATATGCTTAAAAGAAGAGGAAAGGTTAGGAATTGCTCAAATTTTCAGAAAAAACTATGTATGCCTTCCTGTCATCAGCCGTTGTTGCTTTATTTATTCCTTCAAACAGGTGGTTAGAAACAGTATTGCTACCTTTTCCCATTAAGAAATTGGAATGCTTATATTTGTAAGTCTATGCTTCAACTAGTGCCACTTTTATAGTAATCACCCTTTCAATATCTGTGCAAAAAGGGATGCTCGATTTTAGTAGAACTGCACAAAAAGTCCAACTGGTTCAACATTAGGAGCATGTTTTTTTTCCAAACCATTATATCCAATTGGTGGCACTATGAGCTGTTCATTACGAAGGTACATGGTTTGCTACTATCTTGCTACTCTTTTTGTACTGTCATTAGATAGTAATACTAGTGGTTTGCATGTGAATTTATTGGCCGGGTAGACCTACGTTGGAGGTACAGGATAGGATTCAATGATTGGATGCTCAATTTTGGTTGTATCAATTTCACCTCTTCCATCACTGTGAACATGGATATCCTTGGTCTGATGAAGAATAGGTGCTATATTTCTTCTTTGAATCAGTAAATCAATTCAATATGAAATTGTCTAGGGCAAAACATAACTCTATCAGATTGTCCAGTGCAAAACATGACAGATGCTAAGAGGAAGGGACATGTTTAAACCGAAAATACATGGTGTGGTATATGTTTACTAGCTGCTTGATATTTGTGCAGACAGAGATGTTTGCCCGTTGCTATTTGGCAAACAAACAAAGTGTCCACAATTTTGGTTGAACTGCACAAGAGAATAGTATAGTCACTGCATGCAGTGCCATCTGAAAATAGACACAGAAAGATTGGATAGTCACTTCATGGACAGCAGAAAAGTGGTACTGTACTATTTATTGTCCAACACTAGGTGCTTCATTGCTTTCGTCTGATTATACAATGGGCATCATTTTGCCTAAGTTAAAGTTTGTATTCCAAAAATAGTCTTGCGGTGTGATCGAGAGAAGACCAAATCATATTGCAGTGGATGTTCCTCCATCATATGTGGTTCATTCTGATGGTTCCAGCTGTTGGTGAAACAACTTACGTTTGAAAGAGGAATTGTAGACTTCACAAACAAATTTTTCTTTCAGTCTGTACTGAATGTTGGCCAAGAGAAGCATCCATGTTAGTAGGAAGAACAGATGTTGTTTCTAGATCTTTGCTTTTGGAGCTACATATTTGTATATGATCTGTGAATCATTGAGATGCATTAACATGTTGATCTTATGTATGGGAATCGTACTAGTTAGTTTTAGTTGTGACGCAAGATCCGAAGTGGCTGATCTTTGCTTTTGGAGCTACATAGTTGTATATGATCTGTGAATCATTGAGATGCATTAACAATTACTTATTTCTGTTCGCTCAATGTTTACAAGTTACTGATCGATCACTAGCTAGCCTACAAATGCGCTCCTAGCAGTTTTATTTGCGACGCAAGATGCAAAGTGGCAGTTTTTTGAATAAAAATGCCTACCTCTGAAGAAACAGACAAGCTACACTATCGATCCTACACGGACAAATAGAAGATCACACACGTACTACCTCCTTTCCGGTTTGCAGGGCTCAATTCAAGAAACGACATACTCGATCTTACATGAATAAATAACGGATCACGCACGGACTAGTACCTCCTTTCCGGTTTGCAGGGCTTAATTCAAACCTCTCACCAACGAACGTACTCCCTTCGTCCGGGTTTATTAGTCCCGTGAGCAAAGCAGCAAGACCAAGGCATGGCAATAATTAACGGCAAGCAGAAATTTAAGCCTAATTAATTCCAGCGATTTAAGTTGTTGCATGCGTGCCCTCGGCTGCGACTCGTTGCATGCTGCTCCGTGTACTGGCTGCGAGCAATTCTGAGTGCCTGCATGCAGCCGGCTGTCATTAAGCCAGCTAACTGATGCGAAAAAAGATGCGCTTTAGTTGTTGCGGGCTTTTTAAATCCGTGGAATCATTATTGACAAGGAGGGAGATGATTCGAGTGCACTCGTCTGACTGCCATGCCGGCGTGCGACCCAGACGGGACGGGACGACATAGTCATAATTTTAGTTTCTCTAGTTTTCCATGGCAAGTTGGCGCGCTAAGCCATTATGAATTGAATTCTGATGACCGTCGGGCTACCTTCCGCCTATAAGGACTGTTTCCCGGCCTTCTTCGGTGGCACCGTGACCCAACTCACCATATCCTCATAAGCCCCCACCGGTCCAACGTCACTTGCCACGTCCACCATGCCCTCGCCTGTCCGTAGTAGGCGA
This sequence comes from Triticum dicoccoides, assembly GCF_002162155.2. Classification (NCBI taxonomy): domain Eukaryota; kingdom Viridiplantae; phylum Streptophyta; class Magnoliopsida; order Poales; family Poaceae; genus Triticum; species Triticum dicoccoides. The sequence continues at coordinate 577,378,283 of NC_041383.1, read as the reverse complement.
CGCCGGAGGCGGTCACCGTCGGAACTAGTGTTCAGTTTTTTACCGGAAGGCAGATGGAGGGAGGAGGCATTCTATCTGTCTTTAGATGGCAATGCAGAGATCGAGGAGTTGTTGGAGCGCGACCGGATGGCGGAGGAGCAGGAGTTGTTGGAGCGCGACCAGAGGAGCAGCGTATCGCCAATTTCCGTCGCCAGTGGGACATGGAGCAGTAGCGCACCAACACTCTGAGTCGCGAGCAGAGCGCCCGCAACTGGGCCGACTACGTGGAGGCCGGCGCCCGGCAATTAGCCCTGGAGGCTATCGGGCATGCACGCGTTCGCCACTCTGATTTTTACCACCAGCTCATCAAGTGGGTTTCCCACTTGGAAGCCGAAGCTTCGGTGGACCACACCGACATGGAAAGGGCCAACGCGCACGAGCAACGTGCCTTATCGCACATCTTGCAAGTCTGAGGCGAGGCGCAGGACGCCGGTGTCGTCGTTTAGCGTGTACCATTGATGGCTGCCGGCATCGTCTAGTTAGCTAAGAGTAAGTTAGTACTTGTACGCTACTAGAGTATTAGTGGGAGTAGATAGTTAACTTGGCTATGATGGTTGTCAACGTGGAAGTTCAGTACTCTATATGTGGATCAGACCTGTTACTTTGCTCTGAATGTTGAACTTTCCGTTTGAACATATGGAATGGGCTGTTATTTTTTTAAATGGGTTGTATTTGTCCTCTACGGGTTTAGAGGCTGACTTGTGGGCCTACCAAGATGACGCGTACACAATCAGGAGATGATTGTACGTGGAGATGATGACAGCAGGGACCCGCCAAGGTCATGGCAGTATGCAAGCAAGTGCCTCCTTATTTCAAGCCAATAAAAAAATGGCTCCTCCTAGTGGATTTCTGACATCTGGGTCCCGTGCCATTGTTAACGTACTCAATAAACGAGAGAATTGCACAACGAGCAGCTGACACCAGGGACCCAGCAGCTCACCCAGTTATTTTTGTTTTGGGTTAATTTGATAAATGCCACTCCAAATCTGGTGTATCCGAGAAATGCCACTGCAATTTCCAAACTTTAAAAAATTCCATTTCATGCCATTTCTAATGGAATTTTTTGAAGTTTGAAGTGGCGTTTTTCAAAGTTTGCAAACTGTAGTGGCATTTTTCAAAGTTAGCAAAAATCACAGTGGCATTTTTCAAAGTTTGGAAATTGAAGTGGCATTTTTATGAATCACCATAATTGGAGTGGCATTTATCTAATTTTTTTTTTGAGACGGAAGCAGGGTGTCAACTGGGCTGTGTGGGACACTCTGGCCTGTCTAGATAGCCTTTTCTTTTATGTTTACCACAGACCAGCCTAGTAGTTTTTTTTGTTTCTGAAAATGGCTAGCCCAATTTTTTTGTGATTTGTCAAGTAAGTCACTTTATCAGGCCTGTTGGGCTGCAAATCTTTCAAGACGAGGAGAGCTTCATTCGGTTGGTTGAGAAAATGGCCTATCAGTAATGAGAAATGGGTTGTACATTTTTCAAACACATCAAACCGGCAATTAGTTTCAAATATCTTTTTTTCATTTTGAGATTTTAAATTGCATTGATTTTTATGCGTGGACAATTTATTGGATTCTATATTGATATACATTTATTTTTAAAATCAGTCTGAATGTGACTCGAAATTTCGGGATTAAAAACAGTTCAGACCACATAGACATATGCAAAATTTCGTTTAATTTTTTAACCATGGCCACAATATGGGATGTAATGCTAACAAAAAGAATATGGGCTCCAAAAAAACCCTTAAGAATTAGAAAATGGGCTGTAAATTATTTGAAATAATGGCAGATGGCCTGTATGCTGTTTTTCACAGATTTGAGGCTTTCCTAAAAAAGGTTGACGCACAAGCAGTGACTGTTGGATGTCCATCCAACGGCCGTCGTGCTTCTTCAATCTCTGCTCTTCCTGCTCTAGCCGCTCAAACAAGCGCCGGCGGGACTGCCTGCTCCCTCCTCCCCGCGGCTGGCTGTGCTGCCGCGCAGGCCTCACCGCCCCATCGTACTCCCATAGCTGGCCTAGCCATCCCTCTACTCACCCACAGTCCCACAACTGTCATTATTCTCCAGCGACGGCAGACAAACCAGTAAACCCTCATACAGTCATACTCCCTTCCGCGTGGGAAACAACTGCCGAGTCTTCCCTAGCTCCGTGTTGTTCCCTTCATAGGCCTCGCCGTCGTCCACCGCCTTAGTGCTCTCAGCGTGGCGTGGTCAACGTGGTCAACGACCGACATGCATCTGAAGTGGACTGTACGTAGAGAGGCTGACAGCTGGTTCCACGGCCGCACGCAAGGAAATGCCTCCTTATTACATGCAAAATAATGATTCCTCCACCTAACATCTGGGACCCACTGAAAGGGCCTCCGTATTTCATGAAAAAAAACGTTACCGCCGCTGACAGCTTGGACCCACCAGCTATATCTTCGCACGCAAGGATGTGCCTCCTTATTACGCACAAAAAAATGAGTACTCCCCCTGCTAGCTGGAACCCAGTAGAGTGGGCCTACTAAGTTGACGGAGATGAAGGGCTTTGTCAACTTAGTCAATATGCACGATTCTAGCTCGACTGACCCTACGATCTCCATCCAACGGCCGTAGTGCTTCTTCAACCTCTGGTCTTCTTGCTCCAGCCGCCCAAAGTAGCACCGGTCGTTCCGCCTGCTCCTGCCTCCCATGGCCGGCTGTGCTGCCGCGGAGGCCTCACCGCCCCCATACTACTCCCACCGCTCGCCAGGCCATCCCTCCACTCCACTCGCCCTTACCCCCTATTATTCGACAGCGACGGCAGTGCAGCCGAACTAGTGAACCCTCGTACTCCTCTCCGCGTGGGCATCCACTGCCACGTCTTCCCCGGCTCCGCGTTGTCCCCTTCCTAGGCCTCGCCGTCGTCCACCGCCGTGGTGCTCTTGGTGCGGCATGGTCAATGTGGTCAAGACAGAATTCCATCAGAAGAATACTGTACATGGAGAGGCTGACAGCTGGCTCCACGGCAGCCACAAGGAAGTGCCTCCTTATTACACGGAAAATAATTATTCCTCCACCTGACAGAAGGGACCCACCGGACAGGCCACCAGTATTTCGTGAAAAAAACGTTCCCCCCGTTGTCAGCTCGGACCCACCGGAAGTGCCTCCTTATTACGCACAAAAAAATGAATACCCCCTGCTAGCTAGGACCCACCTTGGTGGGAGGCTGACTTGTGGGCCTACTAAGTTGATGCGGATGGAGGGCTTTGTCAACTTAGTCAATATAAACGATTCTAGCTCCAGTGACCGTACGATGTCCATCCAACGGTCGTAGTGCTTCTTCAACCTCTGGTTTTCTTGCTCCAGCCGCCCAAAGCAACGCTAGTCGTTTATACTTAATGAGTGATCACAATCATAAAAGTTGTCCAAGATAGTATATTTATATGTGAAAACCTCTCTTTCCTTATTACTTCCTATTAATTGCAACGATGACCAAAACTACGTTTGTCACCTCTCAACAACTTTTAGGCCTCATACTCTTTATATGTGAAGTCATTACTATCCATAAGATCAATATGAACTCTTTTATTCTTTTTATTCTTTCTACTTTGTCAAGATCATAGCAAGATAGCAAAGCCCTTGACTCAACACTAATCTTTATTATAGATAGCTCACGGAGTCGATTACATAAAGAGATCACAAAGAAAAACTCAAAACTACTTCATACTAAAACTTCAATCTACTAGATCAAGATATTACTAAAAGGATCGAACTAAGTAAAACGGTAAAGATAGGAGTGTGATGGTTATATGATACCGGGGCACCTCCCCCAAGCTTGGCAGTTGCCAAGGGGAGTGCCCATACCCATGTGATTATGTCCTCGGAGGTGGTAAAGTAGGAGTTGTTGATGATGTAGGCTTGTCGTCCATCTTCCAAGGCATAGGCGCACCATCATAGAAGGATGATCGAGTCTCCGGGATCCTCAAATCTGCAGCCAAACTCATCCTCTTGAATCTATATTCATACTCACACTTTTGGTTGCAGGTCATAGATCTAGGCTTGGAGGTGCTCGATTTTCTCTTGAAGCTTGAAGATGGTCTCCCCAATGATCTTGGCATCCAGCTTGTGGTTGTTGGTGAACTCCACGATCATCATCTGGTTGGTGTTGAGTCCACGCTCCACCATCCCTTGGCACTTGAAAACTTGTTGCTCCATGGCTTTGAGCTTTGTTTCCATGCTTCCGGTATGCCTTGGTCCCTCCACATCGCGGATGTGCAGCACCCCCTCACGGATCTCAATGGTTTGAGGGTGTTGCAGCATGTCCACAAGATAGGGTTGATAACCCTCTCGAAAAACTTGTCCTTGGGAGCGCTTGGAGACATCATGGTGCTCTAGATCTGTCAGAAAAATAGCTCGAAATGAAAACAAAGGATATTTGCATGATACGGTGGTCAAAACCTTCAGGAGATTATATAATTAATTTTACCGACAAAAATACGTAACGTGCAAGAAAATGGAGTCCGGGAGGCACACGAGGTGCCCACAAGACAGGGGGGCGCGCCCTCCACCCTCGTGGAGGCCTCGTGTCCTTCCCGGATTACTTGTTGCTTTCCAAAATTATTAAATATTCCAAAACGGAGGAAAATTGCCATTAGAATTGTTTTGGAGTCGGTTTACTTACTGTACCGCATACCTATTCCTTTTCGGAGTCTGAAATGTTCTGGAAAGTGTCCCTTATGTATTCCTCCGGGGTTACGGTTTCAATAATATTGGTTTCAACATTGATAGGATTACCTGAGATATAATGTTTGATTCTTTGACCGTTCACCACCCTCGGACTTGTGCCTTCAAAGTTATTGATTTTTATGGCACCGGAATGATAGAACTCCTCGATAACGTAAGGACCTTCCAAGTTAGACAGAATTTTTCCTGAAAAAAAACTTAAACGAGAGTAGAATAGCAACACATAATCACCTACGTTAAACTCACGCTTTTGTATCCTTTTGTCATGCCATCTTTTAACTTTTTCATTGAACACCTTGGCCTTCTCATAGGCTTGAGTTCTCCATTCATCAAGTGAGCTAATATCAAATAACCTCTTCTCATCGGCAAGTTTGAAGTCATAGTTGAGCTCTTTAATAGCCCAATATGCTTTATGTTCAAGTTTGAGAGGTAAGTGACATGATTTTCCATAAACCATCTTATACGGAGACATACCCATAGGATTTTTATATGCAGTTCTATAGGCCCGTAATGCATCATCAAGTTTCTTGGACCAATTCTTTCTAGATCTGTTCACAGTCTTTTGCAAAATTAATTTGAGCTCTCTATTGCTCAACTCTACTTGACCGCTAGACTGTGGGTGATAAGGAGATGCAATTCTATGATTAACATCATACTTAGCAAGCATCTTACGGAAAGCACCATGAATAAAATGTGAACCACCATCAGTCATAAGATATCTAGGGACTCCAAACCTCGAAAAAATAACTTCTTTAAGCATCTTAATAGAGGTGTTATGATCAACACTACTAGTTGGAATAGCTTCTACCCACTTAGTAACGTAATCAACAGCAACTAAAATATGTGTATATCCTTTAGAGGCAGGAAAATGTCCCATATAATCAAAGCCCCAAACATCAAATGGTTCAATAACAAGAGAATAATTCATAGACATTTCTTGATGTCTACTAATATTACCAATTCTTTGACATTCATCACAAGACAAGACAAACTTACGAGCATCTTTGAAGAGAGTAGGCCAATAAAAACCGGATTGCAATAACTTATGTGCAGTTCTACCTGCAGCATGGTGTCCTCCATATGGTTCAGAGTGACACTTGCATAGGATCTGTTCCTGTTCATGCTCAGGTACACAACATATAATAACACCATCTACTCCTTCTTTATAAAGGTGTGGGTCATCCCAGAAGTAATGTCTTAAATCATAAAAGAACTTTTTCTTCTTCTGGTATGTGAAACTAGGTGGTATAAATTTAGCAACAATGTAATTAGCATAATTAGCATACCATGGAGCAGTACGAGAAGCATTAATGATCGCTAATTGTTCATCAGGAAAGCTATCATCAATAGGTAGTGGGTCATCAAGAACATTCTCTAACCTAGACAAGTTGTCTGCAACGGGTTCTCAACTCCCTTTCTATCAATAATATGCAAATCAAATTCTTGGAGCAAGAGAACCCATCTAATAATTCTAGGCTTAGCATCTTTCTTTTCCATAAGATATTTAATAGCAGCATGATCAGTGTGAATAGTAACTTTAGAATCAACAATATAAGGTCTGAACTTATCACATGCAAACACAACTGCTAAGAATTCTTTTTCAGTAGTAGCATAATTTCTCTGGGTAGTGTCAAGAGTTTTACTAGCATATTGGATAAGATTCAATTTCTTATCAACTCTTTGCCCTAGAACAACACCTACAACATAATCACTAGATCACACATAATTTCAATAGGTAAATTCCAATCAGGTGGCTGAACAACAGGTGCAGTGATCAAAGCTTTCTTAAGTATTTCAAATGCTTCTACATAATCATCATCAAAGACAAAAGGAATATATTTTTGCAATAAATTAGTCAGTGGCCTAGAGATTTTAGAAAATTCCTTAACGAACCTCCTATAAAAACCGGCATGACCGAGGAAACTTCTTATACCTTTTATGTCCTTGGGACATGTCATCTTTTCAATAGCATCAACTTTAGCTCTATCAACTTTAATACCTCTTTCAGAAATTTTATGCCCCAAGATAATGCCTTCCAGTACAAAAAAAAAGACACATCCGTGACATTTTGGGCCGAACGAAAAAAATTCTATCATACATATGACACTTCTATGACGATAATTGTGACAAAACCCGGTATCATCATAGATGTGGTGGGCTCCTACTTCTATGACAAAAAATCATGACAGAAAATGGGCTTTTCGTCCTGGGCGGGCCGGAGACGCAACTACATGACATTCTTTGGGCCGTCCATGACGGAAAAAACCGTGGTAGAAGCGAGGGGGAGGAAAATTTCGGGGAGTTCCCGGTTATGATGGGAGGTCGGGGGCCGAGCGATGCGCGTTTCTCTCGTACTCGTACGCGCGTGTGTGCGAGACATTGGCTCTATCTGAACCCGAGTGAGGCGTTGGGCTCTAACTGAACCCGAGTGATTGCACTACAGGCTACGCATTACTGAACCCGAGCGATCGATCGATGGCTGTTAACTGAACCTGATCGAGCGATTCCTTCGCTACTGCTGCTAACTGAAGCCGATCGATGCTGCCTCTGGGATGAACAGTGAGCGTTGCAGGGGGGGAGGGTTGGATGAACAGTGAGCGGTGGCGTTGCCTCTGGATGAACTGGACCCCGTGGTGTGGAGGGCTGGATGAACAATAGACAGTGGAGGGGTGCCCAGGGAGGGGTGGTTGAACAGGACCCCGTGGTGTGGAGGGCTGGATGAACAGTAGATGGTGGAGGGCTGGATGAACAGTAGATGGTGGAGGGGTGGTTGAACAGTAGCCGGTGTTGTAGGGCATGGTGGAGGCTGGATGAACAGGAGCCCGTGGAGGCTGGAGGAGGTCGACGGTAGCCCGTGGAGGCTGCAGGAGGTCGACGGTGGAGATGAACAGTATCCCGTGGAGTCCCGTTTTGCGGTATGCCACACCCCTCTTGATGAACAGGACCCCCGTTTCGACCGTAGGAGGTCCGTTTCATCCATTTTGCGGTACGCCAGAACCCTCCCGATCAACAGGACCCCCGTTTCGACCGTAGGAGGTCCATTTCGTCCGTTTTGCGGTACGCCACACCCCTCCCGATCAGCAGGACCCCCATTTCGACCGTAGGAGGCCCGTTTCCTCCGTTTTGCGGTACACCACACCCCTCCCGATCAACAGGGACCCCGTTTTGACCTTAGGAGGTCCGTTTCCTCCGTTTTGCGGTATGCCACACCCCTCCCGATCAACATGACCCCCGTTTTGACCGTAGGAGGTCCGTTTCCTCCGTTTTGCGGTACGCCACACCCCTCTCGATGAACAGGATCCCGTTTCGAACGTGGCCGGTGGAACACAAGGCCGTTTCCTCCGTTCTGCGATATGCCAGGCCTCGTTTCCATCGCTTGTTCTGTCCAAGCCCTCCCGATGAACACGACCATGCATTCTGTTGCCTCCCAATGAACACGACGCATTCCATTGCCTCCCCATGAACACGACGACGATGCTGTTACTCCGTTCCGACCCAGCCTGTCGGTGAAACTAATCCACGAACACCTATGGGGCCGGTGGACCGAGCCCCTTTCGGTTCGGCGGGGGGCGGAGGTCGCACGAAGAGCAGATCGAGGCGAAGCACACGAGCAGTTTACCCAGCTTCGAATCTCTCCGGAGAGATAACACTCCTACTGCTGCTTGTCTGATTCTATTGTGTTCTGTCTCAAGAGAGCTAAGTGTTTTTCTGGCTTCCGAATGATCCGAACCCCTTCTACGTTGCGCATGGGCCTCCCTTTATATGTTAAAGGGGTCACCGATAGGTGGCAATGTAAACAAGGGTACAAATGTAAAAAGATAGGTGGTTGGTACAGTTACTTGTACAGTGTTTCCTACCTAACCCTGATGGCAGGGGACAAGGGCATTAAATGCCTGTCTGTGTCGCCCACAACAGTGCAGGAAAGGACCGTCAGGGGCGCCACCGCTGGCCACGATGGCGATCTTGTCAGCACCGCATGCCACTGCGCACCGCTGGCTGCACAGCCTTCCGCCACGCGCGCCGGGAAGGGCCCCCAGGGTGACACGTTGGTGGATGCGCTGGAGCGTGGGCACAGAGTGGCCGCTTGCCGCGGCAAGTGCCTTGCCACGGTCGTCGTCTTGTCGTGCCCGGGAGCTTGTCGCTCGCCGGGCCTTGCCGGGACGCGTGGCGCGTCGCGGCAAGTTCCCTGAGATGCCTTGGTTGGTCTTCCCGGCAAGTTCCTCTTGTCGGGGCCTTGCCTCCTTGACTTGAACACTTTGTTCTTGAATGGCTCCAAAGGAGCCAAGGAGGATCTTGGTGGTCACCCGGCAAGCCCTTGCCGCGGGGCGCTGCAACTGCCCGTGCACAAGTTCGGGGTACTAGGGTACCCCCATTCTAGTACACCGACAAGAGCCCCCGGGCCTGGGCCACACACGGTGCCGAGCGCTGTTGGGCCAGGCCCAAAACAGGGCACGGGCACACGCGGCCTGGTCCATGCCGTATCTCACTCCGTATCCACCGCGCCCTCCCCCAACGGCACGCGTTGAATGCGGCATCATGGGGGAGATCGTGGGCGGTTTCTTTATTCGGAA
>NC_041383.1:577289479-577368689 GCF_002162155.2 Triticum dicoccoides | reverse complement strand
CCTCCGCCGCTCCCCCCTTCTTCTTGAAGCCGAGAGATAGCAGCGCTCCGCCCCCTATTGCCACCAGCATCATCAACACTGCCGATCTCCCCCACCTCCTTCGCCATGGCTCCAAAAGCCGATGAGGGGAAGGGCGTGAAGTCGGCCGAGGCGCAGCGGCTCGCGGCGCTGCGGAAGGAGCGGGCGATCTTCTCCCCCCAGCTCGGCGCGAAGGAGCTGAGGGAGTACTTCTACCTCTTCTGGTCGACGGAGACGCGAGCGCATCCGCGCACGAGGGTACTCCCGGCGGCAGCTTCGGAATTGGCTCCAACCGGGTACCCCTTTTTCGCGTTGTTCTTCTATTGCGGGCTTTGCCCGCCCTTCTCAGAGTTCTTCTGCGACATAATGAACACCTATGGGCTCCGCCTCCTTGATTTCACTCCCAACGCCGTTCTGACCATGGCCGTTTTCGCACATTTGTGCGAAAACTTTGTCGAAGTCCATCCCAATGTAGCCCTTTTCCGCCACTTCTTCATGCCTCGGGTCGAGAGAGGAGAGCCGCTTGCCGGAGGGATCGCCTGGATCTCGAGAGTCGGCAAGAAGGAAGCGTATCTGGAGGGTGAGCTCCGCGGCAAGTGGGAGGAGTGGAGAGCGGAGTGGTGTTGGATCGTCGAGGAGAACCCGCAGCCGTTCACTGCCCTGCGCCAAGCCCCCATCATGCGCGGCAACGATTGGAGCAACGTGGCCCCGGAAGACGACATGCTGAAGATCGCCATCACTAGGATCCTTCGCCTTAGGCTTGCCGGGCTCACTGTAGGCGCTGTCGGCGCAGATTTCCTTCGCCGCCGCATCGCCCCCCTGCAGGAGAGGGGGAGACCCGCCTGGGAGTTCAAGAACTCGGCAGATATCATGAGGCTGCGCTCGGGCCTCAACTTCAACTTCACCGTCCTGGAGCTGGATGCGATGCTCCTGGAGTTGTTCAAACGAGATCCCCAACATCCATTCACCCTCCCGAGGAGCGTCATTCCGCTGTGCAACAATTCGTCGCTTGACCAGATCCGCGCGATGATGCCGTTGTGTGATTCGCACGAAATCGCCCCAACATGGCAAGAACCTGCGGATGACGTCGTACAAGCGTTCTTCGACGACTTGGTAGAGGTGCCAGTCCGTGCCGATGAACAAAAGAGCCTCACCCGCAACACTACCGACGCGGAGCTGCAGCGCATCGCCACTAGGGCGGAAGAGGCTGCGGCAGCAGCTGCCGCGGGCGCATTCGGGTTCACCGTGGAGGAGGCAGAGGCAGCAGAGGCGGCAAGCCTTGCCGAGCGCGAGGAGTTTGCTGGCAAGGAAGATCTTGCCGGCCCTGAAGCTGAGCCGAGCGAGCCCGGCGAGGAAGAGCCCGAGCCTTCAGACAGCCTGCCACAGGCGGAGCCCCCGGCCCCGCCAAGAAGGCGTCTTCGCAGGGCCGCGGACGTAGCGGGGCGGCAGACGGGTCAACAGCCGCTGAGCCGTGCGACACGCTCTACCGCGGCAAGCACCGTTGCCGCGGGAGCGCCTCACGCCGCCGCGGAAACTGGAGCGGAGTCTTCCCGGTGCACCACTACTGCTCCTGCCAAGCGGGCGAGGGAACCTACTCCTCCGCCTCGTCGCGCCGGAGGCGAGCCGGACTTTGATCTCTCCGCGCTCAGCTCCGACGACGAAGAAGAAGAGTAAGATCCCCTTGCTGTACCCGTAATCCTCCAATTCTTGTTGTCCTTCAATCTTGTATTTGACTTGCTTCAATCTGAACCCCTTCCTTTTCAGGACGCTGGCTCAGAGAGCGGCGAAGAGAGCCAAGGCCCCGGTGATTGTCAGCAAAGATGATCCCGCCGTGTGAACAGGGGGTGTGTCTGAGACCACCTTGACGGACCCGGCAACTACTCCCAAAAGCAGCCCCAAGCGCAGCCCCCAGCGTAAGTTTATAGTTTGCTTCCTGCTGTCAGGCGCGCATGAGTGCTTTTTCCTTTGCTGATATCTTGATTGTTGGATTTGCGTAGGAGCAGAGCAGCTTCACCAGGAGGGCCCGAAAGCCGCTCCCGAATCGCCATCTGATTCAACTACGCCGCCAAGGGAGGATCCCCCGGCAAGGGAGCGTTCTCCGGCAAGGGAGAATTCTCCGGCAAGGGGCAGTTCTCCGGCAAGGGACAGCACCAACGACCCTGCGGTGGTTGAGACCGCAATTGCAGATCTTGGTGCAGGTAATCCACTTGTCTAAAAACTTCCCTTGGGTTCTTCTTCTTCTGATTTTTTTGAGTGTTTGCTTGACTCTCCTCCTTCTTCCGTGCGTCAGATCCACCTGCCGCGGAGCCAATGGAAACCGAGGCCGCTGGCGAGGAGAACGCGCGCAACAACGCCGACGACGCTGCTGCCACTGAAGGAGAAAACGGCGCTGATGAGCCCGCCAGAGAAGAGGCCGCCAAGACTGCTGCCGTAGAAGCAGGCGAGGGGTCTGGCAATCGCACTGACGGCCCCGAGGCCGTGGGAGCGCCAGGCGCTGCACCGACCGCCGATCCCTCTGCCGCTGCTGCAGCGTCGAGCTCCGAAGAGCCCCAGCCCGGCGCCTATCTGAAGGCCGGCGATGGCATCTTCATCAAGCTTCCCTGGGCGTCAAGCTCCAGGGCGCCGGTCGAAGGGGAGAATTTCGATGAAGAGCTGCTTGCCTCCGCTGGGCTGTCGTTGCTTGACGCGCCAAGCAGCAGCAGTGGCGAGCCTGAAGAGGAGCAGCTGCTGCGGAAGCTGTTGTCACTCTACCGCGCCGGTCAAGCCAAGCTGGCTTCCCGGGAAGCACTTGTCGTGAAGGCGGGAGTGGATATGGAGAAGCGCGCGGAGGAGCTCCGGGGCCTCAACCAGGAAGCTCTCCGGTCCCTGGCACAGGAGCGGGAGCGACTCGCCGAGGAGCGTACGGCCTTCCTTCTCGAGAAGGCAGAAGCTGAGGAGGAACAAAGGCTTGCTGCCGAGAAGCAGTCCGCGCGAGAAGGCGAGTTGGTGCAGCGGAAGGCCAACCTTGACAGCTATGAGGAGGAGCTCGTCGCGCGCGAGGAAACACTTGGCGGGGCTCTCAAAGAAGCAAGGGATGTTGCCGCAACTGCAGAGGCCGCCAAGAAGGAGCTGGAGACGAGGATGACGCAGTTGGAAGCCGACCTCAAGGCGAGCGACGAGGAGCTTGCCGAGCTCAAGCGCGAATGCGAGAAGGATGCTGCCGCCCATGGTGAGCTGCAGGGTCTTCTCGCTGAGAGGAGCAAGGAGCTCAGGGCCGCCAAGGACTCCAACGCGGATCTCGAGTTGAAGCTGGCTACGCTGACCCAGACGCTGGACGGCGCCAAGGAGCGAGAGAAGACTTTGTCGGAGAAGATCAAGGCCGACGAGGCGCTGCTGGCGAGCATTGCCGTTACCCAGAACTCATTTAGGGAGACGGTGGAGCACTGGACCGAGGGTCTGGTCAATATCGCCGCAGTCATCGACGGGGAGCTAGCGTAGCTGGGGATGGAGGACTTTGGGTATCCCTCCGACGAGCATCTCCAACCCAGCGCCAAGCTCAGCCTATTCTTCAAGGGCATGGCGACGGCACTCTAGCGACTCCGGGAGAAGATTCCTAAGCAGCTGGCCGACGAGTCGCGCAGGATTTGCATGGGGGCTCTCCAGAAGGTGCTGATGAAGGTGGCATTCCGCAACCCAGGCCTCAGCTTCACCAATGTCCTCAAGTCCTTGCCGCCGGATGCCGACGTGGAAGCGCTCAAGGCCCTTGTCGCACCCATCGTGGACAAGGTGAGCGGGATCAAAAGGGTTGAGGGTGATCGCGTAGACTAGGCCATCCGTTTCTTCTTTCTCCTTGTCGCTGCTGGCCATATTATGAAATCGATCTGTTAGGCGCTGCGACAAGTTATCTTGTAACATAACTCTATTTCTGGTATCGATTGCTACGTTATTTCCTTTACTAGATTCCTTCCTTTGTATGTCTTTACCCTGCGCTTTTAGGGAACTTGTCGGCGCAGGCACCCGAGCTGCGAGCACTGAGTGCGGGACGTCAGCAGCCTGCTGGCGAAGCCGCTTCCGACAAGAAACCTTCTCGCGACTAGTTGCAGCACACTCAAGTTGTTGAGCGGACTCGAAACAAAGTAAGGGCGCAACTAGCTACGAGTTGGTTCCTCTGGGCACAGGTTTTCCATACAAAGCACGGTCGTTCGAGGAAGATAACTAAAAAAATTAAAACTAATTGCTCAAACTTTGGCAACTTAGCTTTTGTGTCGTTTGCTTCCCGGCAAGGCGAAACTTGCTTGAACGACGCCTAGTCCACATCATAATCTTCTCCTTTCCCCCCAGCAAACTTGTGTGCGAGGGAACCTTCCTTTCCTTTATTAGAAAAAGAAAGAGGAGAAAATAAAGATATGGAGCCTTTTGGCTCGTTATCGCTTACCGGGGGCAGGTGCTGCACAAAGTGTCAGATAATGGATGCAAGAAAGAATATTATGCATGAAATTGACAAGACGTGCGGAGCACATGAGCTTTACTTATGCACGGGATCTGCGCCCGGCTTTGTACAAAGGATTACATGCAACATCGGCAAGACTTGTACAAAAGGTGGTTGCCGGAACAGGTTCCGGCAACCGCGCCCTACGGGTAAAATTTACGAAGATGCTCAATGTTCACCGGAACGCCATCTTCGGTCTCAAGGCGGACAGCGCCGGGCCTAGTGACTCGTTTCACCCGGTAAGGGCCTTTCCACTTCGGCGTCAACTTGTTGGAATTCTTGGCGGACTGAACGCGCCGAAGAACAAGGTCGCCTTCCTCGAAGCTTCTGGCATTAACTTTGCGGCTATGGTAGCGGCGCAAAGCTTGCTGGTATCAAGCAGCTCGTACAGCAGCCTGAAGACGATCCTCCTCAAGGAGCAGCGCGTCATCTTGTCGTAGCTGCTCTTGCTCAAGCTCACCATAAGCGAGCACTCGAGGTGATCCGTATACGAGTTCCGTGGGGAGAACCGCCTCTGCTCCATAGACTAGAGCGAAAGGTGTCTGGCCAGTGGCTCGATTTGGCGTCGTCCTGATCGACCAAAGAACCACCGGCAGCTCCTCGATCCAGTTTCTTCCGCACTTGCGCAGCCTGTCGAAAGTCCTGGTCTTGTGCCCGCGTAGCACTTCAGCATTTGCCCTCTCCGCTTGACCGTTGCTTCTCGGATGAGCAACAGAAGCGAAGCAGACCTTGGCGCCAAGATCTTGGACGTACTGCATGAAGGTGCGGCTCGTGAATTGTGTGCCGTTGTCGGTGATGATCCTGTTAGGGATCCCGAAACGGCAAACAATCGACCTGAAGAACTTGACCGCTGACTGTGCTGTCACCTTCCTCACTGCTTCCACTTCCGGCCACTTTGTGAACTTGTCGATTGCAACGTACAAGTACTCAAAGCCCCCGACAGCTCGGGGAAAGGGGCCGAGGATGTCGAGCCCCCAGACCAAAAATGGCCAGGATAAAGGGATCGTCTGGAGAGCTTGAGCTAGCTGGTGTATCTGCTTGGAATCGAACTGGCACGCTTCACACTTGGTTACTTGTTCAGTTGCATCCTGGAGGGCTGTCGGCCAAAAGAAACCTTGCCGGAACGCTTTGCCGGCAAGTGCTCTTGCGCCAATGTGGTGACCACATATGCCTCCGTGTATCTCTGCCAACAGCTTTTGTCCTTCTTCCCGGTGAATACACTTCAATTTCACACCGTTGAGTCTTCTTCTGTACAGTGTGCTGTCGACAAACTGGTACATACTTGACTGCCAGGCTACTTTTTCTGCTTCTTCTTGCTCTTCGGGAAGTTCTCCTGTCTGAAGGAAATGGGCAATCTGTTGTGCCTGTGCTGGAGCTTGTGGCTCGACAACGAGGACTAAAGGCACATCTGCTGCTGCGAGAACATCCGCTTCCACGGCAAGAACCTGCGGCTCTGCCGGAGCTTGATGTTCACCGGCAAGCTTGCCGGAGCAAAGCTTGTCGGGAGCGTCTGCTACGACAGAACAAACCATAAGGCTTGCCGGAGCAGACTGCTCCTCAGCATCCTTGGTGTTGATCTTGGGGACCTTCTTGGCGGCGGCTTCAGGGAGCTCTGCCGGAAAATAGTCACCAGAAATAAACTTCCTCTTCTTCTTCTGTCCAGTTGATGGCGTTATGGACGGTTGAGCCAGCTTGAGCACAAAGATCCCTGGTTCCACAGGTAACTTAAGTGCGGCGCACTTTGACAGGCCATCAGCGATGTCATTCTGAGCTCTTGTAACATGTTCCATCTGTAGGCCGTCAAAGTGCTCTTCTAGCTTTCTCACTTCATCAACATAAGCTTCCATCAACGGACTCTGATAACTCTTGTTCACTTGGCGGACGACAAGCTGTGAGTCACCCCTGACAATGAGCTTCTTGATCCCAAGTTCTGCTGCGATCCTGAGACCGGCAAGCAAGCCTTCATACTCTGCAGTATTGTTGGTTGCTTGCTCCTTGGGAAAGTGCATCTGGACTACGTACTTGAGGTGCTCTCCGGTGGGCGCGACAAGCAGCACGCCCGCACTGGCGCCTTGCAGCGAGAAGGCACCATCAAAGTACATCAGCCACTCTTTGCTCGCCTCCTTGACAGGGATGCTCGTTTCTGGAATTTCTTCATCTTGTGTTGGCGTCCACTCTGCTATGAACTCCACCAATGCTCTGCTTTGGATAGTTGAAGTGCTCTCAAACTTGAGGCCAAAGCTTGACAGTTCCAGTGCCCACTCGACAATCCTGCCTGTCGCTTCTGGATTCTGCAGTATCCTCTTCAGCGGAAAGCGAGTGACGACTGTGATCTCATGTGCTTGGAAGTAATGGCGCAGCTTTCTTGAGGCCATGAGGAGGCCGAAAAGCAGTTTCTGCACACCAGAGTACCTTGACCTAGCCCCCTGCAGAAGGGAACTGACAAAGTAAACTGGGCGCTGCACCATTCTCTTCTGCATCTTCTCATGCTCCTGCGCAGATCCCTCCTTGTCGGGATCAGAGCTTGCCGGACCAGAGCTTGCCGGCGAAACTCCTTGCTTGTCGCTGGACGCATCTGCCATGGTTGCTGGCTCATCATCTGCCTCCCTCTCCGCCACTAACGCAGCACTAACCACTTGATTGGTTGCCGCTATATATAACAACAACTTCTCCCGTGGCTTAGGTGCGACAAGTGTTGGAGTGGAGGACAGGTATCTCTTTAAGTCCTGCAGCGTAGCCTCCGCTTCCGGAGTCCATTTCATTGGACCTGCCTTCTTCAAAATTTTGAAGAATGGCAGGGCGCGCTCAGCAGATCTAGAGATAAACCTGCTGAGAGCAGCCACGCAACCGGCAAGCCTTCGCACATCCTTGACGCGCTTTGGTGCTTCAATCTGCTCGATGGCCTTGATCTTCTCGGGATTGGCTTCGATTCCCCGCTGAGACACGAAGAACCCGAGAAGCTTGCCGGAAGGGACTCCAAACACGCACTTCTCGGGGTTGAGCTTGAGGTTGATCTTGCGCAGATTTGCAAATGTTTCGTCTAAATCTTGAATAAGGGTCGCCCTGTCCTTGCTCTTGACCACTATGTCATCCATGTAGGCTTCCACATTTCTGTGCATTTGCGGCTCAAAAGCATGATGAACTACCCTTGCAAATGTTGAACTAGCATTCTTTAAACCGAAGGGCATCCGTACGAAATAGTAGGTGCCACATGGGGTGATGAATGCGGTTTTCTCCTCATCCTCTTCTGCCATGAAGATCTGATGGTATCCTGAGTATGCATCAAGAAATGAAAGCAAATCACATCCGGCCGTGGAGTCAACAATCTGCTCAATGCGCGGCAAGGGAAATGGATCTTTGGGACAAGCTTTATTGACATCGGTAAAGTCGATACAAAGCCTCCATTTCCCGTTAGCCTTGCGCACGACAACAGGATTGGCCAACCACGTAGGATGGAGCACTCCTCTGACAAGGCCTGCTGCTTCCAACTTCTTGACGCTCCACTGCCTGTTTCCTGACTATCTACTTGACGGGCCGCGCATGAGGACAGACGGCAAGGTGGTGCTCAATTACTTTCCTGGGAACACCGGGGATGTCAGACGGTTGCCACGCAAACACGTCGATGTTCGCCCGTAGGAAAGCAACGAGCGCGCTTTCCTATTTAAGGTCGAGAGTGGCGCTGATGGTGAAGGTACCACCAGTACCGTCCTCCTTGGCGGGCACCTTCTTGGTCTCAGGTGGAGCTGCCATTGCGTTCTTACACTTGCTGGTGGAGATCGATGGTGCTTCCTCGACGGTAGCGCAACACTCCGAAGAGGTGCGCTTGACGGAGTGGGCATCAAAGCTCTTGCCGGACTTGGTCTTCGTCTTCCCCCCAGGTGCTTCAGCGGCAAGTGATTTGCGATCTGTTGCGGCTGCTGCTTCCCGGTAGATCTTGTCGGCGCAGATAAGAGCATCCTTCTTGTCGCCAGGGACGGAGATGACACTTATCGGGCCTGGCATCTTCAGTACGTTGTAGGCATAGTGAGAGGCTGCCATGAACTTGGCGAGCACTGGACGGCCAAGTATCCCATTATAAGGCAATGGAAAATCAGCAACGTCAAAAGTGACCCTCTCAGTCCTGAAGTTCAACTCGCTGCCAAATGTTACCGGCAACGTGATCTTTCCCTTCGGCTTGCTCCTTCCCGGGTTGATTCCTTGGAACGTGCCGGTCTCTTCGAGCTCGCTGTCAAGGATTTGGAGTTTCTGGAGTACCGCGAAGGAGATCAGGTTCAAGCCGGCCCCACCGTCAACTAGCATCTTAGTGACCTTGAGGTTGCGGATAGTTGGTGAAACCAACATCGGCAAGCACCCGACCGCAGTTATGCGATCAGGGTGGTCCTCAATATCAAAGATGATAGGCGTGCTAGACCATTTCAGAGGCTTGCGTGACTCGACGGGTGGCTCTGCTGCATTAACTTGCCGCACCCACTGCTTGAGCTAGCGGTGCGAAGTATGCAGAGAAGCACTGCCGTCAACGCATAGGACCTCTGTGGCTTTCTGGAACTCCTGCTCATCAGTCTCCTCATCGTCCATGTCTTCATCGTCGTCGTCTTCATCCTTGTCGCGACCACGGGGAGGCCTGTCTCCTTGCCGCTGCTTGGCCTTGCCGCGGCGTCCTCGTCGGCCGGGACGTTTCTTGCCGGATCCTCCAGCACCTTCTTGGGCCGCTCGTATTCCGCTTTCTATTGCTCAACAAGCTGCTCGACTTTTTTGCAGCTCTGGAGATCGTGGCCCTTGGTGCGGTGGATCTTGCAGTACTGCTTGTTGGTGCCGTCCTGCTTGTCGGCAACCGCCACAGCTGCGGCAACCTCCTTGCCGGAGTTACCAGCTTTGGCTTCCTTGCCGGACTGCTCAACAACTAGCACCTCTTTGCCTTTCTTCTTCCTGTTATTCCGCCGCCGGTTTTTCCTTGCCGGGGCAGCATCCTCACTATCAGATCCGCCTGCTCCTACATTCTCTCCAGGGAGTCTCCTCCCTTCCTCAGCACGTGCACACTTGTCGGCCAGGGCATATAGCTCACTGACGTCTCTAATCTTGCACATCGCCATCTCCTCCCGCATCCTGCGGTTCCGCACGTTCTGGTGGAACGCGCTGATTACCACGGCAGGGTGGACATCTGGGATGTTGTGTTGTACGTTGCTGAATCTCTGAATGTACTTGCGCAGGGGTTCTCCTTCCTTCTGGGCGAGCAGATGAAGGTCACTCTCTTGGCCATGAGGCTTGTCGCCGCCTGTGAAGGCACCGACAAATTGATGGCATAGATCGGCCCAAGAGGATATGGAGTTGTCCGGCAAGTGCATGAGCCAGGATCTGACATTGGGCTTGAGCGCTAGCGGGAAGTAGTTGGCAAGGATCTTGTCGTCCCGTCCCCCGGCAGCTTGCACCGCAATGGTGTAGATGCTGAGGAACTCCGACGGATGCGTCTTGCCGTCGTACTTCTCCGGTACGTCTGGCTTGAAGTTCTTCGTGCTGGGCCACTGCACTTGCCGCAGCTCACGAGTGAACGCAGGGCAACCTACCGCGTATGGCAGGTCGCCTGGTTCCCCAGGCGCATGCATGTCAACAGAAGGCCCAGTGCGCTGGTCAGATTGACGTCGCGCTTCTCTTCGACGCTCGATGCGAGTACGAGCGTCTTCTTGCTGCCGATCGCGAAGAACTTGGCGTTGATCGCGACGAGATCGTGGATCCGATGATGCGGTGGATTCGTTGTCGAGGTGGATCCGGTGAGTCGGCGATTTTTGCCTTCGGGGTGGTGATTGCATGGTGGTTGCACCCCCACCAGTTTCGTCGCCACCGGCTCGCGCCTGGCAACCCAGCCGCGGCGGCGACGTGCTCGGCTGCCGCGGAGTGTCGCCGTTGGCGTAGCCGATGAGACTCTGAATGGTGGCCCTCCATTCGTCGTTCTTGTCCGATGTTGGAGGGTAATCCAGGAGCAGTTGACCTCGCGCCAAAGCTTCCGCCGGAGTGGTGGGTGGCAGTGGCGGACGGCGCGAGGAGCGGGATATGCTCGGACTTCTAACTATGTTAGAAGGAGCATTATCCCGTTCAGGCGACCGTGTCTCGCTCGTACTGGCACGCTGGCGTGCATGCTGGTCTTGAGCGCCTCGGGATCCACCAGCTTGATCTTGGCCCAACAAACGTATGGTACTACGAGTACCATGACGTTGTCGGTCCTGCGCCTCCTGAGATGGGCGCGGAACAAGCACGGACGTCGAGGTCTGAGCCTCCTTGCCCTTGGACCTGGCAGCGTCGTGAGCTTCCTCGTCGACGTCCGTCCCTCCGCCGGCGTCTACCCAACCACCCGTTTGCTCCGGTGGTGGTGGGATCGATGCGGACGGAACGGCTGCCTCCGAAGCCTTCTTCTTCGGTGGCATGTTGATGAAGAAAATGAAGATCTAGCTCGTGTGCACGCCGGATCAAGTTCACACAATCTCGACGCCCCCTACCTGGCGCGCCAAAGATGTCGGTGAAACTGATCCACGAACACCTATGGGGCCGGCGGACCGAGCCCCTTTCGGTTCGGCGGGGGGCGGAGGTCGCACAAAGAGCAGATCGAGGCGAAGCACACGAGCAGTTTACCCAGCTTCGGAGCTCTCCGGAGAGATAACACTCCTACTGCTGCTTGTCTGATTCAATTATGTTCTGGCTCAAGAGAGCTAAGTGTTTTTCTGGCTTCCGAATGATCCGAACCCCTTCTACGTTGCGCATGAGCCTCCTTTTATATGTTAAAGGGGTCACCGACAGGTGGCAACGTAAACAAGGGTACAAATGTAAAAAGAGAGGTGGTTGGTACAGTTACTTGTACAGTGTTTCCTACCTAACCCTGACGCCAGGGGACAAGGGCATTAAATGCCCGTCTGTGTCGCCCACAACAGTGCAGAAAAGGACCGTCAGGGGCGCCACCGCTTGCCACGATGGCGATCTTGTCAGCACCGCATGCCACTGCGCACCGCTGGCTGCACAGCCTTCCGCCACACGCGCCGGAAGGGCCCCCAGGGTGACACGTTGGTGGATGCGTTGAAGCGTGAGCACAGAGTGGCCGCTTGCCGCGGCAAGTGCCTTGCCGCGGTCGTCGTCTTGTCGCCCCGGGAGCTTGTCGCTCGCCGGGCCTTGCCGGGACGCGTGGCGCGTCGCAGCAAGTTCCCTGAGATGCCTTGGTTGGTCTTCCCGGCAAGTTCCTCTTGCCGGGGCCTTGCCTCCTTGACTTGAACACTTTCTTCTTGAATGGCTCCAAAGGAGCCACGGAGGATCTTGGTGGTCATCCGGCAAGCCCTTGCCGCGGGGCGCTGCAACTGCCCGTGCACAAGTTCGGGGTACTAGGGTACCCCTATTCTAGTACACTGACACAGCCAATGTAAACGAGCCCTGGCCGTACGTATATATGCGCGAGTAGGTGTTCGAGCCCCCCCCCCCCCGCGCATGTACACATACGTGGCTGTATTTTCTTTCTTGCACCCTGGCCGCTGTATGTACATGTACATGCTACATGCACGCCTCTACTACGACACATGTGTGCCTCTACTACGACACATGCGCACCTCTATATCCACCAGTATATATGTACGTACACGTTTGCGACCAGAATGACAACGCTATGTACGCTTCGACCAGGTGGGTCCCGACTG
The DNA here is from genome assembly GCF_002162155.2 of Triticum dicoccoides. Lineage (NCBI taxonomy): Eukaryota > Viridiplantae > Streptophyta > Magnoliopsida > Poales > Poaceae > Triticum > Triticum dicoccoides. Next base: position 577,356,536 of record NC_041383.1, on the reverse strand, counting down.
TGAGGCACTTCCTTGCCTGCGAAGATGTAGCTGGTGTGGGTCCCAGCAGTCAGGGGGGCGAATGTTTTTTTTCCCGGACGCAATTTCTTGCGTGCGAAGATGTAGCTGGTGGGTCCCAGCAGTCAGGGGGGAGAATCGTTTTTTTTTGCCAGGACGCACTTCCTTGCGTGCGAAGGTGTAACTGGTGTGTCCCAGCAGTTAGGGGGGAAACGTTTGTTTTTGCGAAATAAGGTGGCCCATCCGATGGGTGCCTGCTGTCAGGTGGAGGAATAATTATTTTGCACGTGATAAGGAGGAACTTCCTTGCGGCCGCTGTGGACCCAGCTATCAGCCTCTCCACGTACAGTAATCTTCCGATGGAAGTCGGTCGTTGACCACGCCACATCGAGAGCACCAGGGCGGTGGACGATGGCGAGGCCTAGGAAGGGACAACGTAGAGCCGGGGAAGATGCAGCAGTGGAAGCCCGCGTGGAGAGGAGTACGAGGGTTCACTGGTTCGGCTGCGATGTCAGGCTGCCATCGCCGCAGAATAACAGGGGGTGTGGGTGAGTGGAGGGATGGCCTGGCCAGCAGTGGAAGTAGTATGGTGGCGGTGAGGCCTTGGCGGCAGCACAGCCGGTCACGGGAGGCAGGAGCAGGTGGCACGACCGGCCCTGCTTTGGGCGGCTGGACCAAGAAGACCAGAACTTGAAAAAGCACTACGGTAATTGGATGGACATCGTACGGTCACTGAAGCTAGAATAGTTTATTATTGACTAAGTTGACAAAGCCCTTGGTACGCTCCAACTTAGTAGGCCCACAGGTCAGCCTCCGAAACTGTGCGCCCCAGATGTCAGGGGGGGAATCATTTTTTGGGCGGCTGAAGCTAAGAATATCCAGGATCGGCCACTGCTACTAGAACCGTGTGTTGAGTATAATAAGTTGACAAAGCCTTGCATATGCGTCAACTTATTTTTTTTAGGGGACGCGTCACTTAGTAGGCCCACAAGTGTGTGGCAGAGAACTTATAGCCCATTTGTGTTTTGTAAGAATGTACAACCCTTTCTTGAATTCTAATGGAATTTACAATAACCCGTTTACAGTTTGTTAAAAGTACAACCCATTTTCTAGCTAGGACAACGATTAATAATTTCAACCAACCGTTGAAGACATAATTCAATAAAAATTTCCCACATTTTGATGGGATCCGAAATATTTTTATCCCGAAATTTCTAGTCAGATTAAATATAAATTTGTATTACGTAAAAATCCAACGAAACATTGCGCGCGCAACAATGAAAATTTAAGATTTTCAAAATCCATAAATAATATTTTATAAACTAATTTTGTGTTTGGTGCATTTTTTTATAGTTCCTGCCTAGTTTTTATAATTACATCCCATTTATTATCTTTTAAAGCCCATTTTCCTGTTAAGCCTAATGCATCCCTCCTAGGAAAGATTTGCCGCCGAGCGGGGCGGAGAATAACAAGTTGACCTTGCCTGGGTATTCCTCAAAAAGACGTATAGCTAGGCTAGCCATTTTCATTTGGAAAAACTTTATTATCTGGGCTGGATATCTGGCCTGGGCTAGACGGGCCACAGCCCGCCCAGTTAATACCCTGCTCTCCTATGAACAACAACGAAATCATCGCCAAGAAAAACTCTGCAGTGCTCACGCCTCAAAAACACAAATACTGCTCAAGCTGCTTGGTCCCAGCTGTCGGCCGAACCTTGTGCAATTCTCTCGTTTATATTGACTACATATGTTGACAATGGTGTGGGACCGTGATGTCAGGAAACCAGGAGAAAGCAAAAAAAATAGTTCTACATGATAAGGAGGCACTTGCGTATGTACGGCTATGGCCCTAGTGGGTCCCTAGTGTCATCCAGTCAAAATAAACTCATCTCCTGAATCCTCATGTTCGTTGACGATGTTAACAATGCTCGGCGCCACGGAGAGCGCCACAACTCAAAGGACAACGAAGAGGGCCTCGCGGGCCCTACGGATGGTCTGATACAGCGCCCGCTGCTCATTCAGGAAGCCAGGATCATCGGACACCTATGAGCACCTTTGAGAAACTGAGACGGCATAAAACGGTAAGGCCGCGCTTGGGAGCTCTGGTTTATTTCAAACCTGTATTAACATACACAAGTGTAATTTACTCGTCATCGGAAACAACGCATAAAATACAGGCGTAATGAAACCGAGAGCCCGAGGTTTGTAAGTAAAACCGGCGGGTTACGCGTGTAATTTGAGACACCAGTGTATATTTTACGAGCACTGCTATATGGACGACATTACCAGACGATACATGCACGACGTGCGTATCATGCCATCCATAGGCAAGGCTAAAACACCAGCTAACGGCTGGATTAGCAATCGTCCGAGTGTCGTTCAGCGTTTTTATCGTGTGTGAAGTACTTCTAATATTTTACTAGTCAAAATTGACCAGCCAAGTGCCTTCACCCGAGACCATCTACTTTAATTTACAAGCGTCAGTTTTACAAGCGGTTTTGGTTGGAAAACGACGATCCAATCACGGCCTAATATCGTTTCACGTCTAACCTAACCGACTTGTCGTATATGCTATGAATGAAACATTAGACGATGAACTTCTTGTTGGAAATATGCCCTAGAGGCAATAATAAAAGTATTATTATATTTCAATGTTCATGATAAATGTCTTTTATTCATGCTATAACTGTATTATCCGGAAATCGTAATACACGTGTGAATACTTAGACCACAATATGTCCCTGGTGAGCCTCTAGTTGACTAGCTCGTTGTGATCAACAGATAGTCATGGTTTCCTGACTATGGACATTGGATGTCGTTGATAACGGGATCACATCATTAGGAGAATGATGTGATGGACAAGACCCAATCCTAAGCATAGCATAAAAGGTCGTGTAGTTCGTTTTGCTAGAGCTTTGCCAATGTCAAGTATCTCTTCCTTCGACCATGAGATCGTGTAACTCCCGGATATCGTAAGAGTGCCTTGGGTGTATCAAACGTCACAACGTAATTGGGTGACTATAAAGGTGCATTATAGGTATCTCCGAAAGTATATGTTGGGTTGACACGGATCGAGATTGGGATTTGTCACTCCGTATGACGGAGAGGTATCTCTGGGCCCACTCGGTAATGCATCATCATAATGAGCTCAATGTGACCAAGGTGTTGGACACGGGATCATGCATTACGGTACGAGTAAAGTGACTTGCCGGTAACGAGACTGAACAAGGTATTGGGATACCGACGATCGAGTCTCGGGCAAGTAACGTACCGATTGACAAAGGGAATTGCATACAGGGTTTGATCGAATCCTCGACATCGTGGTTCATCCGATGACAACATCGAGGAGCATGTGGGAGCCATCATGGGTATCCAGATCCCGCTGTTGGTTATTGACCTAAGAGCGTCTCGGTCATGTCTGCATGTCTCCCGAACCCGTAGGGTCTACACACTTAAGGTTCGTGACGCTAGGGTTATTAGGAAGACTAGTATGTGACTACCGAATGTTGTTCAGAGTCCCGGATGGGATCCTGGACGTCACGAGGAGCTCCGGAAGGATCCGGAGGTAAAGATTTATATATGGGAAGTTGTCAAACGGGCACCGGGAAGTTTCGGGGTCATACCGGTATTGTACCGGGGCCACCGGAAGGGTTCCGGGGGTCCACCGGGAGGGGCCACCCCTCCCGGGGGGCCACATGGGCTGCGTGGGGCAGGGAGCCAGCCCCTGGTGGGCTGGGCGCACCCCCTCCCTTGCGCCCTTGCGCCTAGGGTTGAGGGGGGGGGAACCCTAGAGGGGGCGCCCCCTTGGCTTGGGGGGCAAGCCACCCTCTCCCCCTCTCCCCTTGGCCGCCGCCCCCCCTAGATGGGTTCTAGAGGGGCCGTCCCCCTTCTCCCTTCCCCCTATAAATAGAGGGGTGAGGGGAGGGCAGCCGGACCACCCTCCAAGGCGCAGCCCTCCCCTCCCCAACACCTCTCCTCCTCCGTTGTGTGCTTGGCGAAGCCCTGTCGGAGTACTGCCTCTCCACCATCACCACGTCGTCGTGCTGCCGGTGGAGCTGTCTTCCTCAACCTCTCCTTCCCCCTTGCTGGATCAAGAAGGAGGAGACGTCTCCTGTCCCGTACGTGTGTTGAACGCGGAGGTGATGTCCGTTCAGCACTTGGTCATCGGTGATTCGAATCACGTCGAGTACGACACCATCATCACCTTGCAAGCTTCCGCACGCGATCTACAAGTGGTATGTAGATGCAAACTCACTCCCTTGACTCGTTGCTTAGATGAACTCATAGATGGATCTTGGTGAAACCGTAGGAAAAATTTTAATTTTCTGCAACGTTCCCCAACAGTGGCATCATGAGCTAGGTCTATGCGTAGTTCTCTTTGCATGAGTAGAACACAATATTGTTGTGGGCATGGATTTTGTCATCTTACTTTCCTCTACTAGTATTTTCTTGCTTCGGCGGTATTGTGGGATGAAGCGGCCCGGACCAACCTTACACGTACGCTTACGTGAGACCGGTTCCACCGACTGACATGCACTAGTTGCATAAGGTGGCTGGCGGGTGTCTGTCTCTCCCACTTTAGTTGGAGCGGATTCGATGAAAAGGGCCCTTATGAAGGGTAAATAGAAGTTGACAAAATCACGTTGTGGTTATTCGTAGGTAAGAAAACGTTCTTGCTAGAACCCAATTGCAGCCACGTAAAAGATGCAACAACAATTAGAGGACGTCTAACTTGTTTTTGCAGCGATTGATCATGTGATGTGATATGGCCAGAAGTTGTGATGAATGATGAATTGTGATGTATGAGATCATGTCCTTTGTAATAGGATTCACGACTTTCATGTCGATGAGTATGACAACCGGCAGGAGCCATAGGAGTTGTCTATATTTTTTGTATGACCTGCGTGTCATTGAAGAACGCCATGTAACTCACTTTACTTTATTGCTAAACGCGTTAGCCATAGAAGTAGAAGTAGTCGTTGGCATGACAACTTCATGAAGACACGATGATGGAGATCATGATGATGGAGATCATGGTGTCAAGCCGGTAACAAGATGATCATGGAGCCCCGAAGATGAAGATCAATGGAGCTATATGATATTGGCCATATCATGTCACAACTATATAATTGCATGTGATGTTTATTATGTTTATGCATCTTGTTTACTTAGGACGACGGTAGTAAATAAGATGATCCCTTATAAAAAATTTCAAGAAGTGTTCTCCCCTAACTGTGCACCGTTGCTACAGTTCGTCGCTTCTAAGCACCACGTGATGATCGGGTGTGATGGATTCTTACGTTCACATACAACGGGTGTAAGACAGTTTTACACAGCGAAAACACTTAGGGTTAACTTGACGAGCCTAGCATGTGCAGACATGGCCTCGGAACACGGAGACCGAAAGGTCGAACACGAGTCGTATGGAAGATACGATCAACATGAGAATGTTCACCGACGATGACTAGTCCGTCTCACGTGATGATCGGACACGGGCTAGTCGACTCGGATCGTGTAACAGTTAGATGACTAGAGGGATGTCTAATCTAAGTGGGAGTTCATAATTTGATTAGAACTTTATTATCATGAACTTAGTCTAAAACCTTTGCAAATATGTCTTGTAGATCAATGGCCAACGCTAATGTCAACATGAACTTCAATGCGTTCCTAGAGAAAACCAAGCTGAAAGATGATGGCAGCAACTATACGGACTGGGTCCGGAACCTGAGGATCATCCTCATAGCTGCCAGGAAACAATATGTCCTAGAAGGACCGCTAGGTGACGCTCCCGTCCCAGAGAACCAAGACATTATGAATGCTTGGCAGTCTCGTGCTAATGATTACTCCCTCGTTCAGTGCGGCATGCTTTACAGCTTAGAACCGGGGCTCCAAAAACGTTTTGAGCATCACGGAGCATATGAGATGTTCGAAGAGCTGAAACTAGTTTTCCAAGATCATGCTCGGGTCGAGAGATATGATGTCTCCGACAAGTTCTACAGTTGTAAGATGGAGGAAAACAGTTCTGTCAGTGAGCACATCCTGAAGATGTCTGGGTTGCACAACCGTATGACCCAGCTGAACATTAACCTCCCAGATGAGGCGGTCATTGACAGAATCCTCCAGTCGCTCCCACCAAGCTACAAGAGCTTTGTGATGAACTACAATAAGGAGGGGATGGAAAAGACCATTCCTGAAGTGTTCTCGATGCTGAAGTCAGCAGAGGCTGAAATCAAGAAAGAACATCAAGTGTTGATGGTCAATAAGACCACTAAGTTCAAGAAGGGCAAGGGTAAGAAGAACTTCAAGAAGGACGGCAAGGAGGTTGCCGCGCCTGGTAAGCCAGTTACCGGGAAGAAGTCAAAGAATGGACCCAAGCCTGAGACTGAGTGCTTTTATTGCAAGGGGAAGGGTCACTGGAAGCGGAACTGCCCCAAATACTTAGCGGATAAGAAGGCCGGCAACATCAAAGGTATATTTGATATACATGTGATTGAGGTGTACCTTACCAGTACTCGTAGTAACTCCTGGGTATTTGATACCGGTGCCGTTGCTCATATTTGTAACTCATAGCAGGAGCTGCGGAATAAACGGAGACTGGCGAAGGACGAGGTGACTATGCGCGTCGGGAATGGTTCCAGAGTCGATGTGATCGCCGTCGGCACGCTGCCTCTACATTTACCTACGGGATTAGTTTTGAACCTTAATAATTGTTATTTAGTGCCAAGTTTGAGGATGAACATTGTATCTGGATCTCGTTTAATACGAGATGGCTACTCATTTAAGTCTGAGAATAATGGTTGTTCGATTTATATGAGAGATATGTTTTATGGTCATGCTCCGATGGTCAATGGTTTATTCTTAATGAATCTCGAGCGTAATGTTACACATGTTCATAGTGTGGATGCCAAAAGATGTAAAGTTGATAACGATAGTCCCACATACTTGTGGCACTGCCGCCTTGGTCACATTGGTGTCAAGCGCATGAAGAAGCTCCATGCCGATGGACTTTTAGAGTCTCTTGATTATGAATCGTTTGACACGTGCGAACCATGCCTCATGGGCAAGATGACCAAGACTCCGTTCTCCGGAACAATGGAGCGAGCAACCAACTTATTGGAAATCATACATACCGATGTGTGCGGTCCAATGAGCGTTGAGGCTCGCGGAGGATATCGTTATGTTCTCACTCTCACTGATGACTTGAGTAGATATGGGTATGTCTACTTAATGAAACACAAGTCTGAGACCTTTGAAAAGTTCAAGGAATTTCAGAATGAGGTAGAGAATCAACGTGACCGAAAGATAAAATTCTTACGATCAGATCGTGGAGGAGAATACTTAAGTCACGAATTTGGTACACACTTAAGGAAATGTGGAATCGTTTCACAACTCACGCCGCCTGGAACACCTCAGCGAAACGGTGTGTACGAACGTCGTAATCGCACTCTATTGGATATGGTGCGGTCTATGATGTCTCTTACTGATTTACCGCTATCATTTTGGGGATACGCTCTAGAGACAACTACATTCACTTTAAATAGGGCACCGTCTAAATCCGTTGAGACGACACCGTATGGATTATGGTTTGGAAAGAAACCTAAGCTGTCGTTTCTAAAAGTTTGGGGATGCGATGCTTATGTCAAGAAACTTCAACCTGAAAAGCTCGAACCCAAGTCGGAAAAATGCGTATTCATAGGATACCCTAAGGAAACTGTCGGGTATACCTTCTACTTAAGATCCGAGGGCAAAATCTTTGTTGCCAAGAACGGATGCTTTCTGGAAAAAGAGTTTCTCTCGAAAGAAGTAAGTGGGAGGAAAGTAGAACTCGATGAAGTACTACCTCTTGAACGGGAAAGTGGTGCAGCTCAGGAAAATGTTCCTGTGATGCCCACACCAACTGAAGAGGAAAACAATGATGATGATCAAGGTACTTCGGATCAAGTTACTGCTGAACTTCGTAGGTCCACAAGGACACGTTCCGCACCAGAGTGGTACGGCAACCCTGTCCTGGAAATCATGTTGTTAGACAACAATGAACCTTCGAACTATGAAGAAGCGATGGCGGGCCCGGATTCCAACAAATGGCTTGAAGCCATGAAATCTGAGATAGAATCCATGTATGAAAACAAAGTATGGACTTTGACAGACTTGCCCGATGATCGGCGAGCGATAGAAAACAAATGGATTTTTAAGAAGAAGACGGACGCGGATGGTAATGTTACCATCTATAAGGCTTGACTTGTCGCTAAGGGTTATCGACAAGTTCAAGGGATTGACTACGACGAGACTTTCTCTCCCGTAGCGAAGCTGAAGTCCGTCCGAATCATGTTAGCAATTGCCGCATACTATGATTATGAGATATGGCAGATGGACGTCAAAACGGCATTCCTTAACGGACATCTTAAGGAAGAGCTGTATATGATGCAGCCAGAAGGTTTTGTCGATCCTCGGAACGCTAACAAAGTATGCAAGCTCCAGCGATCCATTTATGGACTGGTGCAAGCATCTCGGAGTTGGAACATTCGCTTTGATGAGATGATCAAAGCGTTTGGGTTTATGCAGACTTATGGAGAAGCTTGCGTTTACAAGAAAGTGAGTGGGAGCTCTGTAGCATTTCTCATATTATATGTAGATGACATACTCTTGATGGGAAATAACATAGAATTTCTGGATAGCATTAAGGCCTACTTGAACAAATGTTTTTCAATGAAGGACCTTGGAGAAGCTGCTTACATATTAGGCATCAAGATCTATAGAGATAGATCGAGACGCCTCATAGGTCTTTCACAAAGCACATACCTTGATAAGATTTTGAAGAGGTTCAAAATGGATCAGTCCAAGAAGGGGTTCTTGCCTATGTTACAAGGTGTGAGACTGAGCTCGGCTCAGTCACCGACCACGGCAAAAGATAAAGAAGAGATGAGTGTCATCCCCTATGCTTCAGCCATAGGATCTATTATGTATGCCATGCTGTGTACCAGACCCGATGTAAACCTTGTCATAAGTTTGGTAGCAAGATACCAAAGTAATCCTGGCAAGGAACACTGGATAGCGGTCAAGAATATCCTGAAGTACCTGAAAAGGACGAAGGACATGTTTCTTGTTTATGGAGGAGACGAAGAGCTCGTCGTAAAGGGTTACGTCGACGCTAGCTTCGACTCAGATCTGGATGACTCTAAGTCACAAACCGGATACGTGTATATGTTGAATGGTGGAGCAGTAAGCTGGTGCAGCTGCAAGCAGAGCATCGTGGCGGGATCTACGTGTGAAGCGGAGTACATGGCAGCCTCGGAGGCAGCGCATGAAGCGATTTGGGTGAAGGAGTTCATCACCGACCTAGGAGTCATACCCAATGCGTCGGGGCCGATCAAACTCTTCTGTGACAACACTGGAGCTATTGCCCTCGCCAAGGAGCCCAGGTTTCACAAGAAGACCAGGCACATCAAGCGTCATTTCAACTCCATCCGTGAAAATGTTCAAGATGGAGACATAGAGATTTGCAAAGTGCACACAGATCTGAATGTCGCAGATCCGCTGACTAAACCTCTCTCGCGTGCAAAACATGATCAACACCAGAACTCTATGGGTGTTCGATTCATCACAATGTAACTAGATTGGTGACTCTAGTGCAAGTGGGAGACTGTTGGAAATATGCCCTAGAGGCAATAATAAAAGTATTATTATATTTCAATGTTCATGATAAATGTCTTTTATTCATGCTATAACTGTATTATCCGGAAATCGTAATACACGTGTGAATACTTAGACCACAATATGTCCCTGGTGAGCCTCTAGTTGACTAGCTCGTTGTGATCAACAGATAGTCATGGTTTCCTGACTATGGACATTGGATGTCGTTGATAACGGGATCACATCATTAGGAGAATGATGTGATGGACAAGACCCAATCCTAAGCATAGCATAAAAGATCGTGTAGTTCGTTTTGCTAGAGCTTTGCCAATGTCAAGTATCTCTTCCTTCGACCATGAGATCGTGTAACTCCCGGATACCGTAAGAGTGCCTTGGGTGTATCAAACTTCACAACGTAACTGGGTGACTATAAAGGTGCATTACAGGTATCTCCGAAAGTATCTGTTGGGTTGACACGGATCAAGATTGGGATTTGTCACTCCGTATGACGGAGAGGTATCTCTGGGCCCACTCGGTAATGCATCATCATAATGAGCTCAATGTGACCAAGGTGTTGGACACGGGATCATGAATTACGGTACGAGTAAAGTGACTTGCCGGTAACGAGACTGAACAAGGTATTGGGATACCGACGATCGAGTCTCGGGCAAGTAACGTACCGATTGACAAAGGGAATTGCATACAGGGTTTGATCGAATCCTCGACATCGTGGTTCATCCGATGAAAACATCGAGGAGCATGTGGGAGTCATCATGGGTATCCAGATCCCGCTGTTGGTTATTGACCTGAGAGCATCTCGGTCATGTCTGCATGTCTCCCGAACCCGTAGGGTCTACACACTTAAGGTTCGTGACGCTAGGGTTATTAGGAAGACTAGTATGTGACTACTGAATGTTGTTCGGAGTCCCGGATGGGATCCTGGACGTCACGAGGAGCTCCGGAAGGGTCCGGAGGTAAAGATTTATATATGGGAAGTTGTCAAACCGGCACCGGGAAGTTTCGGGGTCATACCGGTATTGTACCGGGGCCACCGGAAGGGTTCCGGGGGTCCACCGGGAGGGGCCACCCCTCCCGGGGGGCCACATGGGCTGCGTGGGGCAGGGAGCCAGCCCCTGGTGGGCTGGGCGCACCCCCTCCCTTGGGCCCTTGCGCCTAGGGTTGAGGGGGGGAACCCTAGAGGGGGCGCCCCCTTGGCTTGGGGGGCAAGCCACCCTCTCCCCCTCTCCCCTTGGCCGCCGCCCCCCCCTAGATGGGTTCTAGAGGGGCCGGCCCCCTTCTCCCTTCCCCCTATAAATAGAGGGGTGAGGGGAGGGCAGCCGCACCACCCTCCAAGGCGCAGCCCTCCCCTCCCCAACACCTCTCCTCCTCCGTTGTGTGCTTGGCGAAGCCCTGTCGGAGTACTGCCTCTCCACCATCACCACGCCGTCGTGCTGCCGGTGGAGCTGTCTTCCTCAACCTCTCCTTCCCCCTTGCTGGATCAAGAAGGAGGAGACGTCTCCCGTCCCGTACGTGTGTTGAACGCGGAGGTGCTGTCCGTTCAGCACTTGGTCATCGGTGATTCGAATCACGTCGAGTACGACTCCATCATCACCTTGCAAGCTTCCGCACGCGATCTACAAGTGGTATGTAGATGCAAACTCACTCCCTTGACTCGTTGCTTAGATGAACTCATAGATGGATCTTGGTGAAACCATAGGAAAAATTTTAATTTTCTGCAACGTTCCCCAACACTTCTTAAACACAGAAACAACAGAAGGGGATGATCTTCTTAATAAGCAAATCACTGGCATTAGATCGACATGCAAAACAATACGAAGCATTATTCTCAGGAGGCACGGTGAACAGCTCATGATGCCGCATGCCACAACATTCCAAGCTCAACATTGCAATCAAACACAAGGCCTGGCATTACATAGACAATATTCAGAACAAACTCTTAACACAGGAATATCTCAGCAGAGTAACTATTTACTTCTAAACTGAACACAGGAATAGGAAAAAACACTCGACGCTGCTCACAACAAGGGCGTCCCACTCAAAAATATCAAATGCATGTCTTCTGGCTAACATCAATGAGCAAATTTTGACAAGGTTTTCCAACTCCAATATATTAAACTAACGTCTTCTTGCTAACATCAATGATTAAACTTTGACAATCTTTTACCATTCAAAACATGTAATGCCTATGATCATGGAGTCATGTCGTAGCTTCTTAAATTGCCAATGGTCTCTGGAGACTAGTCATGTCACCGATGTCTAATAATACTCTGTAAAGCTTCTCGGTCATTCCTTCTGTAATGTAGCGCAAACAGTGACTGCTTCTTTCTACAAAGTGGAACGACCAATTGGACCCAGTAATGCAGCAGTTTGCCTTGGACACATTGGCTCCTTTTGTGCAGTTCAACTAAAATCAAAGTCGGAATAAACCGAGCTTTAATTTTGATATCCCTGTAAGCAACAATAGGTATAAGGGAAACATCTAACTTATCTTGGATGAAAAACAAAGTAGGATAGTAGCATTTCTAAAATGGTTGCATTGATTCATATTAACAGAGACATTCTCTTGAAACAACATTCGTTAAAAAATGTAATTTACTTTTAACGAGAGAAACGGAAGCCCAATACGGCGAACCGGAAGGCCATGGCTTCCCTTACTATGCTTGTTGGTTGGGACATTTGGAATGAGAGAAATGCTAGAGTTTTTAGGAAGAAATCAACGCCGCCCTTCTACATTCTAAAACTAATCCAAGATGAAGCCAAACTTTGGGCCACGGCAGGAGCCACGCACCTGAGCATTATCATGTCGCGAGAGTAGTTACTATTTTCATTTTGTTGACGGCCGGGCTATGTTGTGGAGCCACTATTATGTACTCTAAAACTCTCCTCCTTTATTAATGAATGAGGCAAGTCTTTTGTCTCTGTTTCAAAAAAAATACTTTTAACAGTGGCCTTGCTTCAATTTTTCGGTGGCATTCTTAGGTTAACAACAGCAAAATAGCTGTATGGGACATGCCAGCACCATGTGCATCCACACGTATAAATGGGTGATGCTGAGTATGTAGCCAAGCAGCCTATATGCGTTGGTCCCATATTTGTTCTCTTTGAACCTTTTTCCTATGTGAGGGCAGCAAATCTAGTCCTGCACAAACCACCCGACCCCCCAGTTTCTTTCCCTTTTCAACAAAGAGATCGGTTCCTTACAGATGTGTGTACTGGGTTACCCCCTTTTTCCCTTTTCGACCTACAAAGCGGCTGGATAGGCAGTCTATACTACTTTCCGCCCCTCCTTTCCTCATTGAACCATGTCCTAGATTCTTGCTCCAGCCCACCGCACCCTTCTTTCCTCTTTGAACCAAGACCTGGATTCGACTACAGATCGAAAAAGATCCACATGCAGCTAGAGCAACGACCGTTTGAAAGAAACTTATACCTTAGGGTCGTCAGGATGTGGCAAGGCGTGCGGCGGGAGGCCAGATCTGCCCACACTACGTACAGCAGCGAGGAAGAAGGGGTTGGTGGCCCTCCCGCATAGGCGCTGGGTGAAAGAGAACAACGCAGTCGGCAGTGGATTGCCTCCCTCGCCGAAGGTGATAGAGTGAACGCTGCCCCTCCTCCCCTTTCCGGTGTGACGGGATACGGACGCCTCCTTCACCAGCTGTGAGGGGGAGAGAGAGACAAGAGGCCAACGCAGTCTTGTTTAGATCTGGTGAAGAGAGGGTGAGAGACCGTGAATATAGCAAACCCTAGCAAATGAACACTGAGCCTCCAGCGTGTAACATATATGTAGTGCGGCGAGCGTGTGGAGAGTGCAAACCCTAGCGAACAAGCGCTGAGGCTACTGCTTATAAATATACTAGTACTTTAGTACAGACTGAGCTTCGGTGCCTTCAATGCACCTGCTTTTGGCTGTATGACTGGTGAGCCAGCCACATTTTGGGCCCACCTGTCATAAACCCAAAGGCAGGTGCACTAAGTCAATGAAGTTGCGTCCATATAGTACTCTCGTGTATACGACTAATATATAGTGGAGTGGTTTTCTTATTCTCTCCATAACAATCATTTTAAATTGTGTAAGTACAAAATGAAACTCTTTATTTAATGTACAGTGAAGAAAACTAGTACTACTACTTCCGATGAACTAGCGATCCACGCCCACGCGTCCTGGTAGCACTTCCTGTCCTTCACGTGTGGTACACTACCCTCCCTTAAGTGAACAACCACACGTGCGCCAAATTATCGGAAACGTGTGAGAGTGTGTACAAATAAAGAATTTTAATTTCAAAATCGGAAAGGTTTGAGAGTATTACAAAGTTTGATTCAGTCAAATCTAATATGCGTATTAAATAAAAATGGAGGGCTACTACGTCCATCCGGGTTTTTAGTCCACACCATTTTTTAAATCAAAGTTAATAGCTAGACAAATAAAATTGCAGGGTAGCTGGAGACAAAGTTGTGAGAAGGCTTAGAAATCAATACAAAACTTAAGCTCTTAGTACCAACGTCGATCCTTCTTTGAGGAAACATTTGGTTCATAGCCAATTGTGTGATAAAATTGCACCAACGTGAAAGACGACTGCGTCTCCAATGCAACCATGGTGAACTGACGAAGGATATGATCTATGTGCATAACAAGCAAAGAGCATTGATGGAAGACAACTTGTTTTTCATTGAAAATTGATCAGCTTCACCAGCCGACGCAACCATGAGGCGCAACCATGAGCATCGATAGGTCATCGTGGTGATGCATCATTCATATGGCATCAAGTTTTGGTGAGGCACCTATGAAGTTCGACAAATCCTCAGTGTGGTCTATTTCTTCTCAGTAATCAAGCTCATGGAAGGAAGAACCACGTGGCAGAGGACAGTGAGGTGGAACAACAATGTCCATCCAATTTTGTGCAGTTCCACTAAAATTGAGGAAGACATGCCCGGGTATGGAGACACGCATCGTTGTTTCCAAAAATATAAAAAAAGGGTTAGCAACGACATCTCAATTGTCAATAAGAATTAATGAAAAGTACACCAACAAACAGAAGCGTCATAATTATCTTGATGGGAACTAAGCCAGGATAACCGAGAAAAAAAACATTTCTTCATTTAACTAGTGATAGTACTACTACCATATGGACAATGACCGCACAACCACCATGTACTTTTTTTCAAAACAACATGTATTCCTCCACCGACGCATAAATCAGGACAACTTTTCGAGTGGCATTTCCTCTATAATAGTACTAGTAGGTGATGTTGGACCAGCCGATGAACCCTAGCTACTATACATGGGGAGCTGGGGAGTAGTCGCATAGAAGAAAACCCGCACGCAACGACCTGGGGAGTTGGACTAGTACAAGAAGTTATACCTCAGGTGGGCGAGATGTCATTTAGGCAGACGGGAGGGATCTGCCCACACGACGGCAGCGAACAAGGGCGTGGATGATCTTTGTCCGCGCCAGCGCCGACTCCGAGAGGACGGTGCGCATCGGCTTCCTCCGTCACCGACGGCGACAACGTCGACGCTGCACCTCCTCACCTCCCTTAGCGGACGGGATTTGGCCGGATCTGTGACCATAGATGAGGAGAGAGATAGAGTGGACACTGTCATCTTGTTTTGATATGGAGAGGGTGAGAGAGCGAGACGCGAGAAACTCTATCAAACAAGAGGCTATAATGGAGTAAAAAAATCTCTCCATAGCAGTGGTTTTAAATAGAATACGCGCGTTCCTGGAAAAAAGAAACGAAAACTGGCGGACAATTTTTTAAGGGTCTGTCTAGGACACATCTAGATGTGACATAGTTATGTCATATCTAAGTTGATGTCCACTCTCTTTGTGGTCTATTTTTTTGTCCTAGTTTTTTTTATTTCTTGTTGCTACTCCCTCCGTCCAGGTGTGTAGGGCGTCTAAGGAAGGGCAGTGTGATTCTCTCAAAAAAAAGGGAAGGGCAGCGTGATCTAGGCGCGAGTGGAGTCGGCGAAGCGAAAATTTAAACCAGGAAAATAGCCAGTTACCGAGCAAGTTTAGCTCTTAATTCTCGCTGGTGAATCTCGCTAGACACGCCAATTTATTGCTTGGCCTATCCCTTCCTCAACGAGCTGCGCATGCATGCAACAATACTCGCGCTAGTTAATTGCCTTCCAATTTTTTCACTCGGGCTGACCAATAATCAACTAACTAATTGTGCATGCATTGGCCTAACACATACAATGGGTCATCATTTTTGATTAACACGACATTTAAAAATGGCTGCATGGGGAGCTAGAACAAGAGACTGTAAAACGAGGCTGGTTTAACTACCTATATGCGACTAAAACTTTTGGAAAATATGGAATCTCTTAGACGCCCTACACACCTGGACGGAGGGAGTACATTATATACTTGTGGGAGCTTAGATGTGATATCCTTAAATAACATCTAGATGTGAATTAGACAAACTGGTTTTCTAACGTACCAAGAAAGAAAACTCGAGCAAAAACACGCCCCCGCTTCCAGGTCGCGAGAGTCGTCGCACACACACATAGACATAGACATTCATATCCATGTTTACATAAAATTCCATTTCCATCTCCATCTCCAATCATATTTGTCCAACTGGCACATTATTTACGTTGTTACGCAACAATATTAAGTACAACATCTCTTGTTTGCGCACGTCCGGCCGTGGCACTGACCAACCCGAAGGCACTTCATCACCCGCGTGTGCTTCCTGCCCGAAACGGTCAGTGCCGCATTCATGCCCGGCCAGAGCGGACGCGACCTCTCACTGGTGCCGGCATTGAAGCGGCGCACCGGCCGAGAGAGCGTCGCGCGCGCCGCTTGCGGGTGCACGCGGCTGCTCCACGTTCAAGGGTCACAATAACCGGCAACAACATGCATGTAAAAAGTTCTTGGGAGTCCGTGCTACATCTAGCTGTCCTCCCCCAACTCGTCAATCTCTTCCAGTAGTGCTAGTACTCCATGGCTTGGTCCATCGACAAGCAGGCGGGAAAGTTATCGTATACTACTCGGTTTGCGGTGAGTGGCATGCCGAGCGACCATGTGTGGTCGAGCTGTGGAGGAGGGTGAGACACGAACACGACAGACGTGATTTAAACGTTGGTTTTTCTCGATGGCGCGTTCCAACAAAACAAAACATTGGTTTCTCTCCATTTCCATTTTTTCTCCGGAAAAACAGAAACTTTCCACTCGATTTTCATTCCTATTCCAAGGTTTCCCCGTTACAACATTCCATCAAATACAAAGGAAAACTAACATGTATGCTGATGCATCTCATCATAGCCAATATTTACTTCACAACTAAAGAAAAAAGTTGTGAGAGCGTGTACGAAAGAAAAACTACTGATGGTGTCACTATGACTTAAACCCTAAACCCTAGACATGATTTAATTTCCTGGCCACGTAGAACCTGTCGAAGGAAAGACTGCTGGCACCCTCGGATCATACAATGCTTTTGTGCAGTTCCACTAAAAATCGACCTGAGCATCCCTGATGGCAAAGATATTGAAGAAGTGTGATTAGAATAATAGTACTGGCACTAGTTCATGAGACATAAACTCATCAAAAGTAGAAGCCGGTAGAAGTAGAGAAAGATCAACATGGAGATGGAGCTACGGCAGTGGAGCAAGCCGGCTCCATAAGGAAGATGGACTATACCTGGGACATCGGGCTATAGCTAGAAGAGCGTTTGGGACGCTGCATTGGCCCATACAGCGGTGACCCGCGATTGGGATGCACCGACTGTGGGTTTTCTCCCTCGCCGATGTCAACCGCGTCTACGCATAACATTGTTCCCTTCCCCCAGCTGCGGGATCAGGCTCGTCGTTCTATGCTTGTGAAGAGAGCAACCTAAGCAAGCAGGCTTGTAGCTTACGCTCCTGCTAGTGTATATATAGTGGTTTTCTTTTTCTCTCCATATCAACCATTTTGTATTGCGTACGTGTCATTCAAGAGTGAAATGGTGGTTGCTTCTTCCGACTAACTTACTGTGTGATTTGACTGCTCGTTAGTGGCCCCTACACGTACTCCCCCTATGTGCAACAGTCACACGTACACATGGATGCAAAAATGCACGCGATGCCCTAATGCATGCATGTCCAAGCACACGACGGAACACACACGGTCACGCTCAAGTGCTCAACCTACACGTGCATGCACACACATACTCAGTCATGGTGAGCTAGTGACTATATAAACACCGGAAAATATATATATTGAGCGCAATGAGCATATTATGAAGTCCAATGACCAGTGTCTTGGCTGATCGTCCTAAGAATGCTTATATATGAATAAATCTCTCTCATTTACCCGCAGAAAAGATTAAGCCATACTAACTGGCAAGGAGGGAGTATGGACAAGGAGAAGCTTGAAGGACAAGGTGAAGCTCACTTACGCCTTTTGACTAATGCAACCTACCCTTGGTGGACATCAGTCCATTCTGTGTCAGAATATCAGAGGCATACACTGTAGTACCCAACATGTGGAGTACCATCATTGTTCGACTTCACGAAGAGGCGAAGAGCCAAGCGCAGTAGTACGAGTAGTACTACTACTAGAACCGCATGGTGGAGCGTCTGTACTCTTATTTTTTCTTTGATAAAGTACACGTTTATTCCGGAGAAGGGCGGAAAACGGCAGCCCGACATGTAATGAATGATATCGATCAACCAACCATGCTCGAATATATCTTGGCCTCCGTGCGAGCCCGTCTTTGTGTTCTCGCTCCTCATCTCTCTCAAGGAACGGCGGGTTGGCTCTTTGCCATCAATTGAGATTGGTTTGCTCACACTCCTGTCCCACATGTCAGTGATATGCCAAGAGGAGGTGCGTTGACCGAATGGCCATATACGTACTTGGTTTTGCACCTTCATACTACTGCTCCCTCTGTCACAGTTTACCGGGCGCGCTTCATTATGATGCATTTCTCTCAATGCATTTCCACCACCAGAGAGACTTTAGATGCGTTTGGTTTAATGCTCAATTAATTAGGGTGTGGAAACCGCAATCAAGTCCACAATTTTCTCTCTCCATGTACTCTATACTGTACTATGGTGTGGAGTAAGTGCATGCATGTCTGTACCCGGGGTGGAAGCACTACATGCATGTGCGTACGCATTATTCCCTCTAGTAATAGACGCCGTGCTATAACTACCAATGCTATTTTTCAGGCCGATCGCTAGTCGCCTTGGTCCCACAGATTTTCTTTTCTTTTTTTGAAGCGCGTTGTATAAACAGTGACGGATGGAGTAGTATGAGCGGATTCAAAGAAGAGTGTATTGATGTTTGCTTCTTCAGAGCAACTTATAGTGGGAAAGGTGGGGCTTATGATTTGACTGCTCATTACTCACTATTAATGCGACACAATGACCGGGCTGAGTCTCCCATGCGATGGTGCACTACCCCCTTGGTTCTTAAATATACTCCGGAGTATTTGACTTTCTAGAGATTTCAACGAGTGACTACTCAAATATTTGTCTTTTTAGAGATTTCAAATGGACTGGCACTTACGGATGTATATAGACATATTTTAGAGTGTAGATTCACTCATTTTGCTCCGTATGTAGTCACTTGTTGAAATCTCTAGAAAGACGAATAGAATGTTTAGGAACGGAGGGAGTACACATACGAAGCAAAATGAGTGAATCTACACTCTAAAATATGCCCGTTTGAAATTTGTAAAAAGACAAATATTTAGGAACGAAGGAGTATAATTTTGTGCATTCCACATGGACCCAGATGATGAAGAGGCTTCTGGCAATGCTATCAAGCTTCCATCATTTGTTTACATAATTGACGTACTATACAAATAATTTTCCATCAACATGAAATTGTACAATGGTGTGAGCTTTCAGCTTTTGTTTCGCGTGTCTTGCCATCGATGCTCTTTCAGAAACAATAAAAAACTAACTTCCTTGTTAATGCATGTCAATTATTAGCAGATCAGAGCTAATAATTACATCACAACGGAAAACAAGGTTGTGAGAAGGTGTTAAATTAAAATTGATCCATGCTTTCATTGGCAGCAACGTCCCCCCAGCTCTGTCTAAATCAACAAGGCATGTTGGGAAAAAAGTAGCTCTCTGGAGCATGCAACATTCCGATCATTTTGTGCAGTTCCACTAAAATAGAGCTAAGCATCTTTGTTCCAAAGATATTATGTGTGATTATGATAATAGAGGACTGCTGATGAAACAATAAACACACAAATAGAAGCCGGTCACCTTTGCAGTCTCTCTTAAGACTAACTAGTTGGAGAAGATTAGGCTTGAGGTTGGATGAGGAGGATAGAGCAAAACCAATCTCCCTTTGTGCAGTCACACTTAAGAAAAAGTGATTTGTGCAGTTCACCAAAAGGTCGCAATAGCAACGAGGTGAAATGGATAGCCCTGTTTGCAAAAAAGAGGTAGAAAGGAAACAATTACTGGCCAATAACAGTTGATGACACATGCGACGACAAAAAAGAAGGATATTCCTTGTCCTAAGGGAAGATAACAACACGGTTGTGTTTGTCTAAAACGGTGTGAGGACGAGAATGCAATATGGAAAGTACGCCGGACGAGCTACGTTTTGGGCAAAGAACTATGGAAGATCCACATGCAGCAACGTGGGAAGATGGGCAGTGGAGCAAGGCCGGAGGGGATACCTGGAGGTCGTCGAGATGTAACTAGGTGAGCACCGGCGGGCGGAATCTGTGAGCAGGTGGCGTAGGCCCTGCTGCGCTGGAGCTTGGTTAGAGAGAACGACGTGTACTGCAGATTGGGGCGTGCTCCCTCGGCTCCGTCGAACGGAGAAACGATGCACTTCCTCCCTTTCCCCCGGCAGACGGGATGCGGCCGGATCAGTGACCAATGGTGAGAGAGAGAGAGAGGCCACCGCACTCCCTTTCCCCCGGCGGAAGGGATGCGGACGAATCAGTGACCAACGGTGAGAGAGAGAGAGGCCACCGCAGCCTTGTGTGACATACTCTGAAGAGCAACAAACTAGGCAGGCAGGCTCCATTGTATATAGTGAGCGGACTACCTTTTTCTCCATAAAAATCGTTTTATATTCTGTGTACGTGCCATCGAGCGCTAGAAATTTATTTGAAAATAACACGTCAATCTGTCAAGTCAAACTTTTTTTCATGCACGCGTGGTACATGACCTCCCTAGGTAAAAAAAGCGCCACAGGCGTTCAAATTAGCACGTGGGCTGCCATTTCGTAAAGAAATAAGCTTCACCATGTACCCGCGCAGGTGTGGCTGGGCACGAAGCATGAGTACATGCACGGTGCACCTATTCTCTTCTTGTATACATACACCACCTACGTGGGGTTGTGTGAGAGAGATACAAACCTAGAGAGATATAGTGTTTGGGTTCTTCAGAGTTTTTTTTTGGGGTGTCAATCAAAAAATGTAACACATGCAATGTGTGTGAAATAGAGTCCTGGATATAACATGTATATAGAGGGGGCGATCCATGAGAAGAGAGTGGAGGTATCACCGGCTTGAGGTGTCCATAGAATCGAAAAGAGGGATGATGTGTGTGTGTGCGCACACGATTGATAAAGAGTTCTGTCGGTGTCAAAACCGGCGGATCTCGGGTAGGGGGTCCCGAACTGTGCGTCTAGGCGGATGGTAACAGGAGACAAGGGACACGATGTTTTACCCAGGTCCGGGCCCTCTTGATGGAGGTAAAACCCTACGTCCTGCTTGATTGATATTGATATTGTGGATGTTTACAAGAGTGGATCTACCACGAGATCAAGGAGGCTAAACCCTAGAAGCTAGCCTATGGTATGATTGTTGTTATTGTTATTGTCCTACGGACTAGAGCCATCCGGTTTATATAGACACCGGAGAGGGCTAGGGTTACATAGAGTCGGTTACAATGGTAGGAGATCTACATATCCGTATCGCCAAGCTTGCCTTCCACGCCAAGGAAAGTCCCATCCGGACACGGGGCGAAGTCTTCAATCTTGTATCTTCATAGTCTTGGAGTCCGGTCGATGATGATAGTCTGGCCGATGATAGTTCGGCTGATGATGGTAGTCCGGCTATCCGGACATCCCCTAATCCAGGACACCCTCAGTAGCCCCTGAACCAGGCTTCAATGACGATAAGTCCGGCGCGTATATTGCTTGGCATTGCAAGGCGCGTTCCTCCTCCGAATGACAGAAGATTGTGAACACCAGGATAGTGTCCGGCTCTGCAAAATAAATTCCACATTCCACCGTAGAGAGAATAATATATACACAAGTTCAATCTGCTGACATTTTTTGCGGCATGACGTCATGCCACTACCAAGCCATTACTTGAATTGTTTTTTACTCTACCACCTCAGCGCATTTAGCGAAGCGGTTTCCTTGGCACGTCTTGTCGAAGCAGAGATCGTGTTCCCCCTTAATCCGGGATTCTCATCAATACGGACGTGGGTGGTGACGCTTGGGGGATAAGCGAGTTTTACCAGGCCAGTGGGGGACGCGTAGACTTCGCCCGCTCATATAAGGGATAAGGATTCACCTTTTCACCTACGCCTTCTTCCTCCTTTGCTTATCCATCTCCGCGCACTCGAGCTCCAGCGCCCAAGCCCGCACATCCCGTCTCAACCTTCCCCAGTCATGTCTGGAGCGGGAGGCAAGTGGATGACGTCCTCCGTTACGGAGGAGCACATCGAAAGACTGCGCAGCGCCGGATACCTGTCCGACGACATTGCGCACCGGCTGCCCGACGAGGGGCAGCTCATCCCCACCCCCAGGCCCCATGAGAGGGTCATTTCTCTTCCCCACTTCCTCTGCGGACTGGGCTTTCCACTTCACCCCTTTGTCCGGGGGCTAATGTTCTACTACGGCCTGGATTTCCATGATCTGGCGCCGAACTTCATCCTCAACATCTCAGCGTTTATCGTCATGTGCGAGGCCTTCCTCTGCATCCGGCCCCACTTCGGCTTGTGGCTCAAGACCTTCAATGTCAAGCCGAAGGTAGTGAAGGGCACTCAAGCGGAGTGCAGAGGCGCCATGTTGGGCAAGATGCCCAACGTCCTTTGGTTCGAAGGGGCCTTCGTGGAATCCGTCAAGGGGTGGCAATCGGGGTGGTCCTATATCACCGAGCCGCGCGACCCTAAGTGGGCGGTGGCCCCCGAGTTCAGATCTGGTATCCCCACGCAGCTGACCTCCTGGAAAGAGAAGGGCTTGCTGTGGGGTAGTTCGGAGGAGGTGACGGGACTCCAAGCCTGTATCCAGAAGCTGGTGAAGAAGCTCAGGCTGGTTAACGTGGTCCAAGTCATGCTCGTCCGCCAAATTCTCCCATGCCAAGAGCGGGCATTCAATCTGTGGGAGTTCAATCCGGAACAGCACAAGGCGCTGAGCGGCCTCTTCGACACGACGTACAAAGGCGCCTGGAGGGTGCTGTTTAAGGGCGCCAAAGCCCCCGCATCCGCGACTGAAGATCGCGGATTTCACTCGCAGCACCAAGCCGACGAGGTAAGTGATTCTACCCCTTTACGAGACACTTGCTTTTCATAGTTTGACTCTATGCGGGTTTTAATTTCCCCTTTTCCTTTGACAAGACTGGATGAGGAAGGCGGAGCAGATTATCTGCCCGGCTCCAATGCCAGAAAACCCAGTAGACGCCCGTCTAGCTAGGCTCCTGGTTCCGGCACCGCACGTGGTGCCGGAGAAGAAGGCCAAGAAGGAGGCCACGGGTGCTCGAAAGAGTTCCCGTTTTCAGGTGTCCGACGACTCCGGGGCGGACTCCTCCCCCGAAAACGAGGAGGAGAAAGAGGACTCTCTCCCAGAGGGGGGAGAGAGGAAGAGGAGGGCTTCCGCAACAGGGGAGGCCGAAGGGTCCAAGAGGGGAAGGACTATTCCCCCGGACAGCTCCACCAACATCAACGTTGGCAAGGAAGAATGGCCTTCAAGGGCCAGGCCTCCGGCGAGATCGTAAGTATCCGGATTCCTGAATGAGTTATAATTTCTTTTTATGCGTCACATAGTGTCATTCTGATGCCGCATGCTGTCTGTAGTCCGGCCAATGATGATCTCCCCGCTTCATCGAGCGGGTCGTTGGCTCCGTCGGAGGTAGACTCCATCCCAACCGCCTCCACCCCTCGCGACACCGAGGACGCCGAGGTGGGATCCCAAGAAGGGGCCCATCAGGGGGAGGCTCCGGAGGCGCCACAAGGCGAACTCCCGGACTTTGCGCAGGACTCCATATCGGAACCCGCAGTGGTTCCGGAGTCCGGCCGGCGGCCCCTTCACACGAAGGGCAAGACCGTGACGCCGGCGACTTCCGTCCAACCGGAGGCGCCGGACAATTTGTTGGAGGCGCTCCAGAGCGCTTCCACCGAGGAAGAACACCGCACTATTACGAGTGCGGTGATTCAGAAGGTACAGCTCGCCAAGAGCGGGCTGACCGAAGCCTGCAGTAGCCTTCTATCAGGCTTTGAGGTAAGAAGTTAAAAAATATGCAATGTAATACCGCATAGACAGTAGCCCCTGATGCTCGTTTCGGTGTTCGGAAAGAAAAGCTGGACTGAGGATCTGAAAAAAAATATGTACGCAGGGTTGCTAAAAAATTATGTCAATATGGGTTGCAGGCTGCACTGCTGACCTATGCCGCACTGACTGTGGAGGTCGGTGCTTTGAAGCAGGAGCTCGAGCGGTCCGAGCAAGAGCTCGGCCGCGCAAAGAAGCAGCTCCAGGACAAAGAAGGTGAGCGACACCACTTTGAACTTGTACCTTACAGAAAAGGATTTAGGTTGCAACAAAAAATAACAAGGATAACATGGGTACTGTAGGGGCCACGAACGAGGTGGCGACCCTGAAGGAGGCCGTGTCTGCGGCCGAACGCAATGCGGCCGCGGAACGAGCAGAGCGAGAAAAGCAGGAGGCGCGGGTGGCGGTGGTTCAGCAAGAGCTCCAGGCTCTCATGGAAAAGCATGAGAGTTTGGAGCATGACTCAAAGACTCGAGATTCCGAGCTTGCCTCGGCTCTCGAAAGTGCCAAGACTGCCAAGGCCGATGCCCATAAGTCCCTTCAGGAGATTGAGTTGGTGAGGAAGATAGCGGCGGGTAAGGCATTTTTCATGCAAAGCAAGCATGTGAATGTAAATTACGTGTTACTTACCCGTATTCGGAGCTCTCTAGGGGCATTTGCAGATCTGCCTCGCAGTGTATCTGATGCCGCCGCATTCTATCGAGCCGAGGAGGGGAGCTCAACGGAGAAGGTCTTCTGGTCTCAGTATGCTGAGGCCGGCCATCCGGTGCCCCCTAGCGACCAGCTGAAGCAGCTGGTCGAGCTCCACAAGGCGGCCGAGGAGGCCATGAAGGGCCTCATAGTCCGGCTGTGGCCTGGAGAGGCCATGCCTGGGAGCTACTTCGGCCTCGTGCGACGGTTGGTGGATGCGTGCCCCTGGGTGGAGGTTATCAAGCGCTCCGCCTGTATTGAAGGTGCTCGTCGGGCCCTTGCCCACGCAAAAGTGCATTGGGGCAAGATGGATGCGGAGAAGCTAATCACTGACGCGCCACCAGCGGGCAAGGAATATCGTACGCCCGAAATGTACTATAGGACTGTCCTGAAGGGTGCCCGCAAGATTGCGGATGAGTGCCCCAGGGATGTAATTATTGAGTAAATTCGCAATGTGTTATCCTGTGCGCTGAAAACTTTGTTCATATGCGCTAAGCAACGCTTGTTAATTTAAAATATTACCTTCTGTGCAGCCGTTTATTAAATCTGAGAGATGGCAAGTCGTCAGCTTCAGCCCCCATGCCACGAGTGCTGGGGTGTTCGGGATAAACTTGAGCACTCTTGTTCCCATTTTTGGGTCCATCTAGGGAGGCGCTCAACACAACGAACAAGGCAACCGTACTTATAGTGCTTGAACACTCTCACTTAGCCATAGAATTCTATAATTTTAAATTTCGGCGAAGCCCCTAGTATTCGGAAGACCGAATTAGGGGCGCTATCCACGCCTTCGTCGGACATTATCCGGAACTTCGCTCGAAGCGGCGTAGGTCTTTAAGGATCCGAAAGGACCTCTCGAACAGCGACCAGTCTCTCGCCTTATCATGACAGTCAGTTTTAGCTTTCTCCACTGAGGCGTTAACCCGGCTCAACTGTGGCGCAATCGCAGTGGTTCTCCCAGTGCTACCTTAGCCGATAGAACGGAAACGTAAGGTGCCAAACATGGGAGCCGGGCAAACCCAACTATTGACCCAAGACATGATTCCGAGCCGATTCATATAATGCTATAAGTTCGGGGTGCCGCACTTGAGAAAGTGTGCGGACTTTATCACACCATAATGCGGGGAACATAAGCCCCTGGTGTATTTGGCCGTACCAAAATGTACGGATGCAACATGTCGTAAATGAACATATATATATAATGTAATGCAATTATGGGCGAAAAGTGCTTCATTTTATTCGAGAAGATCTGTTATGAGTGTGGAATGATACAAATAGTGCGGAAAGCAAGGGATTGGACGAATAAAAGGCGTCTCCCTCTAGGGGTAGGCCGTGGAATGGTGTATTTAACAAATTTAATGCTCGTAATGGAGACCACCTGAGTGTTCGTCGCGGCCTTTGTCCCTCCCTGGCTGTTGCATCGTGAGTTCGACAGGTTCGCCGCCGGACAGAGTTCTGTATAAAAAAAAGAGAAAAATAAAAGATAAAAAGAGCGACACACTTGGGAGCCCCTGGTGTGGTCGAACCGCACTCTGGGTCTGTTGTGGTTGTGCCTCTCCCCCTATGCCCATGGTATCTCTAGGGCGTAATTATGTACGCGGAGAGTTTGTCTTACAATTGAGCGAGGTCTGGGGTTGAGGACGCATTGCTATGCGTGCTCGGAACGTGCCAGGTGGTCTTGGTTGATGTTGCTCCGGGCGCGTTTGGCCGTGTCCGGTCGTTTAACGGCCGGACTCGAAAATTTCCTTAAAAGGTTGCTCTGTACTTCTGCCGCGAGAGCCGCTATATGTTCCTCCGTTCGGAGGGAGCGTTCCGTGTTTCCATTGACCGTGATGACTCCACGAGGGACTGGCATCTTGAGCTTAAGGTATGCATAATGCGGCACCGCGTTGAATTTTGCGAACGCGGTTCGTCCGAGCAGAGCGTGATAGCCACTGCGGAACGGGACTATGTCGAAGATTGACTCCTCGCTTCGGAAATTATCCGGGGATCCGAAGACCACTTCCAGTGTAACTGATCCTGTACAACTGGCCTCGACACCTGGTATGACGCCTTTGAAGGTTGTCTTTGTAGGTTTAATCCTTGAAGGGTTTATGCCCATCTTGCACACTGTATCCTGATAAAGCAGGTTCAGGCTACTGCCGCCGTCCATCAGGACTCTCATGAGGTGAAATCCATCGACGATTGGGTCTAAAACCAATGCGGCGAATCCGCCATGGCGGATACTGGTCGGATGGTCTCTTCGATCGAAAGTGATCGGGTAAGAGGACCATGGGTTGAATTTTGGGGCGATTGGCTCCATCGCGTATAGGTCCCTTAGTGCATGCTTCCGCTCCCTCTTGGGAATATGCATTGCGTATATCATGTTTACCGCCCGAACTTGAGGGGGGAATCCCTTTTGTCCTCTGTTGTTCGGCGTCCGAGTCTCTTCCTCGTCATCACTGTGTAGCCCCTTGTCACTGTTTTTGGCGATTAATTTGCCTGCCTGTTTGAATACCCAACAATCTCTGTTGGTGTGGTTAGCTGGCTTTTCGGGGGTTCCATGTATTTGACAGGAGCGGTCGAGTATTCGGTCCAAATGGGATGGGCCCGGAGTGGTTCTTTTGAATGGCTTCTTCCGTTGACCGGGCTTGGAGCCTCGGAATCCGGCGTTGACTGCCGTATCCTCATTGCTGTCGCCGTTAACGCGGCGTTTGTTTTTGTTTCGACGCAACCTGCCATTGCGGTCCTTGGTATCCGGACTGCCAGCGTTTTTGCTGAGGTTGTTGCTGCGAGCTAGCCAGCTATCCTCTCCCGCACAGAAGCGGGTCATGAGTGATGTGAGGGCTGCCATGGATTTCGGCTTCTCCTGTCCTAGGTGCCGGGCCAGCCACTCGTCGCGGATGTTATGTTTGAAGGTAGCGAGGGCCTCTGCATCCAGACAGTCGACGATTTGATTTTTATTTGTTAGGAGCCGTGTCCAGAATTGCCTGGCCGATTCATCTGGCTGCTGGATTATGTGGCTTAGGTCATCTGCATCCAGTGGTCGCACATACATGCCCTGGAAGTTGTCGAGGAATGCGGCTTCCAGGTCTTCCCAGCATCCAATTGACTCTGCGGGCAGGTTGTTAAGCCAATGCCGAGCTGGTCCTTTAAGCTTGAGCGGGAGATATTTGATGGCGTGAAGATCGTCGCCGCGGGCCATATGTATATGGAGGAGATAATCCTCAATCCAAACCGCGGGGTCTGTTGTGCCATCGTAGGATTCGATATTAACGGGTTTAAACCCTTCAGCGATTTGATGATCCATTACTTCGTCAGTGAAGCATAGTGGGTGTGCAGCGCCTCTGTATTGAGCAATATCGCGACGTAGCTCGAGAGAGCGTTGTATGCTGTGTTCGGCCCGGCCGGAGTAGTTGTATCCGGCGCGACGGTATTCGTCGTGGGTCTTGGGGCGCCCGCGTGATCCATAGATAGATCTGGATTGTCTTGCCTTGTCCTCCAATATATCTCGCAAGTCCGGCGCGTTCCCCTGCTGCTTCATGCTTTTTGAGCGATGCCGGGTACGGTTTTGGTGGAGCGCTTGCATGCCTCTCTGTCGCGGCCACGAGGTGGTCGGTCTGCCGTATTGTGCGCTCGTGATGCAGGTTTGTACGCTTCCTCCTCTAGTCGGGGCAGCAAGTTGTGTTTTGGGTAACTTTTGGAGGGGCATTCGAGTTCATACTCTTCGGCCGCGAGGACCTCGGTCCATCTGTCGGCTAGTAGGTCTTGATCAGCTTGAAGTTGTTGCTGCTTTTTCTTTAGGCTGTTTGCCGTCCGAACTTGAGGGGGGAATCCCTTTTGTCCTCTGTTGTTCGGCGGCCGGGTCTCTTCCTCATCATCGCTGTGTAGCCCCTTGTCACTGTTTTCGGCGAGTAATTTGCCTGCCTGCTTGAATACCCAACAATCTCTGTTGGTGTGGTTAGCTGGCTTTTCGGGGGTTCCATGTATTTGACAGGAGCGGTCGAGTATTTGGTCCAAATGGGACGAGCCCAGAGTGGTTCTTTTGAATGGCTTCTTCCGTTGACCGGGCTTGGAGCCTCGGAATCCGGTGTTGATTGCCGTATCCTCATTGCTGTCGCTGTTAATGCAGTGTTTGTTTTTGTTTCGAGGCAACCTGCCATTGCGGTCCTTGGTATCCGGACTGCCAGCGTTTTTGCTGAGGTTGTTGCTGCGAGCTAGCCAGCTATCCTCTCCCGTACAGAAGCGGGTCATGAGTGATGTGAGGGCTGCCATGGATTTCGGCTTCTCCTGTCCTAGGTGCCGGGCCAGCCACTCGTCGCGGATGTTATGTTTGAAGGCAGCGAGGGCCTCTGCATCCGGACAGTCGACGATTTGATTTTTCTTTGTTAGGAACCGTGTCTAGAATTGCCTGGCCGATTCGTCTGCCTGCTGGATTATGTGGCTCAGGTCATCTGCGTCCGGTGGTCGCACATACGTGCCCTAGAAGTTGTCGAGGAATGCGGCTTCCAGGTCTTCCCAGCATCCAATTGACTCTGCGGGCAGGCTATTAAGCCAATGCTGAGCTGGTCCTTTAAGCTTGAGCGGGAGATATTTGATGGTGTGAAGATCGTCGCCGCGGGCCATATGTATATGGAGGAGATAATCCTCAATCCAAACCGCGGGGTCTGTTGTGCCATCGTAGGATTCGATATTAACGGGTTTAAACCCTTCAGGGATTTGATGATCCATTACTTCGTCAGTGAAGCATAGTGGGTGTGCGGCGCCTCTGTATTGAGCAATATCGCGACGTAGCTCGAGAGAGCGTTGTCTGCTGTGTTCGGCCCGACCGGAGTAGTTGTATCCAGCGCGACGGTATTCGTCGTGGGTCTTGGGGCGTCCGCGTGATCCATAGATAGATCTGGATTGTCTTGCCTTGTCCTCCAATATATCTCGCAAGTCCGGCGCGTTCCCCCGTGGCTTCATGCTTTTTGAGCGATGCCGGGGTATGGTTTTGGTGGAGGGCTTGCATGCCTCTCTGTCGCGGCCACGAGGTGGTCGGTCTGCCGTATTGTGCGCCGGTGATGCAGGTTTGTACGCTTCCTCCTCTAGTCAGGGGAGCAACTTGCGTTTTGGGTAACTTTTGGAGGGGCGTTCGAGTTCATACTCTTCGGACGCGAGGACCTCGCTCCATCTGTCGGCCAGTAGGTCTTGATCAGCTTGAAGCTGTTGCTCCTTTTTCTTTAGGGTGTTTGCCTTGGCCATTAGCCTGCGTCTGAAACGCTCTTGTTCGACGGGATCCTCAGGCACGACGAATTCGTCGTCGTCGAGGCTTGCCTCGTCTCCGGAGGGAGGTAAGTGATTATCATCCTCGACCTCTTCGTTTGCCGCCCTCTCGTAAGGGCTTGCTTCTGCCTCCTCCTGCGCTGGATCGTGCTGGAGGGGGTTGTCTTCGGCACTTTCCGGGGTGCTATTATCTCCTGTGCCGGAATCTCCATTCTTGTTGTGGCGAGATTTAGAGCGGCGCCGCTGACGTCGGCGCTTGGGCTGTTTCTTTAAGGAATCGGCCTCCGCTGCTTCTTCGCCGTCCCCATCTTTTGGGGTGTCCACCATGTATATGTCGTATGACGAGGTGGTCTTCCAGTGTCCTGTAGGCACTGTTTCTTGATAGTCTCCGGCATCGTCATCCACACCGTCGATGTCTTCGGAGTCGTAGTTGAGTACGTCGGTTAGATCGTCGACGGTGGCTACGAAGTGGGTGGTGGGTGGGCTCTGAATTTCTTCGTTGTCCGCGTCCCAACCGTCCTGGCCGTAGTTCGGCCAGGGCTCTCCGGATAGCGAGAGATGCTTCAGCGAATTTAAGATATTGCCGAAGGGTGAGTGCTGAAAGATGTCCGCAGCGGTGAATTCCATGATCGGCGCCCAATCGGATTCGACTGGCAGGGGCACAAGAGGTTCGGAGTCCGGCAGAGAGTCCGACACCTCGGAGTCATGAGCTTTATGCGGGACAAGGTAAGTGTTCGGCTCCATCGCCGCAGAAGTTGCAGCTCCCGAGGCGGTGTCCAGCCATCCGTCCTCGATCTGAGCGATCGGCTCCGGACTATGGGTCGGAACAGATTCGTGTGCGGCCTCCAAGGTGTTGTCCGGCGGCAGAGTTTGGTCGTGCCCATCGTGACAGCGCGGCACGCTCGGCTGTGGCTCAGATCCATCGAAGATCAAGTCCCCGCGGATATCGACCGTGAAGTTTAGGCTTTCGAACCTGACCTGACGGCCAGGGGCGTAGCTTTCGATCTGCTCCAGATGGCCACGTGAGTTGGCCTGCAGTGCGAAGCCGCCGAATACGAAGATCTGTCCGGGGAGAAAAGTCTCACCCAGGACTGCGTCGTTGTCGATTGAAGAGGCCATCAAGCCTATCGGTGACGACACAGAGGAACTCTCAATGAAAGCACCAATGTCGGTGTCAAAACCGGCGGATCTCGGGTAGGGGGTCCCGAACTGTGCGTCTAGGCGGATGGTAACAGGAGACAAGGGACACGATGTTTTACCCAGGTTCGGGCCCTCTTGATGGAGGTAAAACCCTACGTCCTGCTTGATTGATATTGATATTGTGGATGTTTACAAGAGAGGATCTACCACGAGATCAAGGAGGCTAAACCCTAGAAGCTAGCCTATGGTATGATTGTTGTTGTTGTTATTGTCCTACGGACTAGAGCCATCCGGTTTATATAGACACCGGAGAGGGCTAGGGTTACATAGAGTCGGTTACAATGGTAGGAGATCTACATATCCGTATCGCCAAGCTTGCCTTCCACGCCAAGGAAAGTCCCATCCGGACACGGGGCGAAGTCTTCAATCTTGTATCTTCATAGTCTTGGAGTCCGGTCGATGATGATAGTCCGGCCGATGATAGTTCGGCTGATGATGGTAGTCCGGCTATCCGGACATCCCCTAATCTAGGACTCCCTCAAGTTCCATCGAATTTTTGTGTGCCCACGTCAAAGATATAGAGTGGCTGGCTTGCTGGAACGTGAGAGGGGACATGTGCAGTTTGTCTCTATGGCATGGATACTTACCTACAGCGCTCGACTATCGATGTGTGGTGGGGGAAGAGGGAGGCCCAATTAACTATAGAGGTACAATGGCTGGTATATGTGTGGAGGAGGAGAGAGGCCTACCTCATGTATTAAGGAGATCGATCTGCCTCATGTATTAAGAGAGATCGATCAGCATCCATGCATATGTGCAGGAGAGGAATAAGGTTGGGAGAGAAACAGAGCTAGAGTGTTGGAGGGGGTGGTAGTGGAGTTGCTTCTACCAAATGGTGGGATAGGCTTGCTAGACAGACAGAGGGCACACCCGCAATATCAATAAGAGAGGAGATGGCTGCTTGTTGTCTGTGCACGTGCGTGTGAGAGACGGGTCAGGAGGCATGCACGAATGATGAGGGGGGACGATGTGGCTGTGGTAAGCAGACGTAACTACATAGGAAGATCAATCACCCTTTGTTAGAGAAAGGAGAGACATAACTTGTGAGGTACGTCGATCGATGGGGGGGGGTAGTTAAAGTCGATCTAGGTATATGTTGGGAGATCGATCGGTATACATGCATGTGTGTGTTAGAAGCAAATGAGGCACGAGGAGAAGGATAGAGAGAGAGGGATGCATGTAGGAGGTGGTACGAGAGGCATACTATATCGAGGGGGGAGGAGTGTGTGAGTACGAGAACGATGAAAGGAGTGGTGGGAGTGAGGCATGGACGGTGACAAGAGAAGAGGGGAAGCTTGTGTTTGTGCTTGGCACACCTGGCTAGAGAGGCATATCGATCGATGTGTGCCGTAAAGAAGGAGCTGGGGGGCCTACACACACCATGGATGAACGACCTAAAGTGAAAAGAATAATTTGCGCGATGAAGCTAGAGAATGCCGAGGGAGGGTGAGAGGGATGCACAAGAGAAAGTTAGCGCTAGCTACAAAGATAAGAGGGTTGTGTGGGTGTAAAAGACGAATAGAGATCATATATACTTCATTATAAAAAGCGAATTCAGATATTTGAAGAACTTATCATAGTGTTTTAAACCGACGCATGTGTGAATATATATAATGGTGATACACATGGTGTGGTTATGAACATGTTATACTGCATTTAATATATTTTATCTCTACTCTTACAAAAAAACGGAGTTGTTGATGATGGTGTGCCTGCCATCTTGCATTATAGGCCATCCTATTTATATCTGGCAGATAGCAAGGAAACTATGATGGTTGAAGTTGGTAAAAATCATGATATTAGATTCTTATCGAAATAGAGAAACGAATTCAAATTTAGTTCGAATTGCAGCGGTAGTATAGACATTTGGAATGCACTAAAATGTTGGTATGAGTAGGTTACATGCATTATATAGCAAGAGAAAAAATGTAATCGGACATAGCTTTGAATAGCATTTGTATAGTAAAACGGGGCAATACTCTCTCTTTGTGTGGTGTGAATAGTTTTTATTTTTTTCATTTTCGTTTTGGTTGAGGGAAGTGTGAATTGATTTGGTACATACAAGTACAATAGTACTACACGTTAGGCTTGTCCCTAAAATTCAACCCGCGTCTTGTTATATCCTGAAAATTCAGATATCGTGCTCTCAAAACTGGCGCCTTCAGAACCCGCGCCTTGCTATCCCAAAATTACAACGCGCGTGAAAACTCCCTCCAGCTGCCAAATCCCGACACGCGAAATCCCCCTTCTAACCCTGGGCCGAAAGGGCCACTAGTTCAAATCGGTGGGGGGTACTTTTGTAACACACCCTACATTTTGGACAAGCGCGTCCCTAGGTCATGCTTCACCCCCTCCCATCTCCCCCTTTTCGCCATTCGAAATCCCAGGCCACCATAACCACTCTGCTCTAGCCATGAAACCCCACCCTCCTCCGTCCGCCACATCATCGCTGCCCAGCCGGAGCCTCTTCCTCGACGACGTCGTCCACCGCAACAGCTCGACGTGCCTCGTCCACCTCATCTGGATGAGGATCCGTCGTCAATCTCGTTGTCCCATCGGTTCAGCCGCCGCGTCCTCCACCTCCAAGGAGCTGCTCTGATGATCGCCTCGTCTATCGTGGCTGCTCCATCCCCACCGCGCCGCCTTAACCTACTCCACCGGAACCGCAACATCCTCACTGACTCCTCGGACGAAATCGAGGCCTACTCGACGCCACCAAAGAGGTTGTACACTCATCGCATCGCACCTTCTCCTTAACTCGACCTCCCGGCGCTGACGGTGCTCCATCCCGCACCCCCATGGAGCGGCTACCTTGAAGTCGCCGCCGTGGGCGACATCTCCATGGTGGCTCTCCCCCAGTGCGAGGCCCCTTCGGCGGCGGCATCCATACCAGCCGGATCTGCTACTACTGCTCCGGCTCTCGCTCGCTTGCTCGCGCTGCTGCAGCTGCTCCGACTCTCGCTCGCTCGCTCGCGCTACTGCTGCTGCTCCGACTCCCGCTCCATCGCTCACTCGCCCAGCTGCTGCTGCTACTCTCCTCCTCGCTCGTGCTGCTGCTCTGCTCCAATTAAGCCACACTTCAGTCGACTGAATCGACTCTTGGGTCAGTCGATTTTCAGGGGTTGGGGGGCTCGCCGGAGTTACCACCCGCAGCGGGGACGGGGGCTCATCGGAGAGGTACCCCACTATCTATCTTAGGTTTAGGGCGGGGGGGCGGGGCAAGAGGGCAGGCCGGGGCGGCAGTAGCGAGTTGTTTCGGGGCGGCGAGGCGGCGCTGAGGCCGGCAGTTTGGCCGGTGGTGGCTGGCGGCTCAGGGGGGTGCAGGTTGAAGATGAACTGCAAGCCCTCCCTAAACTACATGTCAATTGCCTCTCTGCTACCAATGCGTTCAGTTTCGACAGTAGCATTCAGATTCCACAGTAAATTTCAGTTTCGACAGTTAAGTTCAGAGTCAACAGTTTTTACCTCATCTGTTGTAGTCAGGTGGTGTTTGGTGATGTTAATTTTACATCCATTTTACATCATCTACTGGAGATTCTATTAGAATCGCACTTGAGATTGACGATGTCTGTCTTGTGCTGCTTCAGCCCTGACGTCTTACGGCTCGCTGGAGCTGCTCCAACGACAGAACGATCCACCAGAACTGAGTAGTGCCCTGGACGCCGTCTACAGATTCCTCAGATCTTCCTCCACACCTCCGACATGCACCTCTGCCTCAACTGCTTCAGCGACCCACCCAATGATGCCGAGGTCGACACGGCTACGGCAAAGAGGTTGTACACTTGTTGCATCACTTATTACCATACATTCACGTCGATCCATTAGGGCTATTTTGGTTCAACGGAAAAACGTCGATCCACTGGTTGTTACCATCACTCTAAATTTTTGCATGTTCTCCTTACATAATCTCACCATATTTTTTTCGTATGCATGTCAGATATAGTACACAGTCATGCTGAACATGTAGAGAAAAAGAGAAGAGTTTTGCGTGGCAATACAATGTCATGCAGACATCGCTCCATGGTGGGTTCAATGGGAAACCCTCCCCACCCCTCTCCAGATTGTAACCCAGAGGAAGATATCTGTTCTGAGGCAGATTCAGACGCCACTGAACACTCCTATTTACCCCCCCAAGGTGTTTGCTCTACCTTGGCATGATGATGTTAGTCATATCATGCATATGTTGCCTTGCAGTGCCTACTTTTGACATCATATATGTCATCTGCTTAGTTTAGACATGTTCTGTAATGCCACATGTTTAGTTTCTATATCATATATGGGAAT
This sequence comes from Triticum dicoccoides, assembly GCF_002162155.2. Lineage (NCBI taxonomy): Eukaryota > Viridiplantae > Streptophyta > Magnoliopsida > Poales > Poaceae > Triticum > Triticum dicoccoides. The sequence continues at coordinate 577,321,009 of NC_041383.1, read as the reverse complement.
TATGCAGTCTCATGTCTTTTAGCCAGCCATAATATATGTGAAATGTGCAATGCCATCCTGTTTAACCAGGCATCATATATTTGAATGATATCTTGCCCATCCTTTTCTTCATTACATTTCCATTTGTCGACAATGTTTGTACATTAAACTACTCTTCCTGTGAATCAGCCATTTGGGTGGGAGATGGAAAAATCTGGAGTGGAAACAAGGCCTTCAGAGCAGACAATGCTACCTGTCGAAGCAGATCTCTTGTTGGGTCCCGATAGCTCCTCAAAGATGGATTCAGAGACAGATGACCAGTCCTATTCCCCCACTGAGGTGTATGCTCTAACTTGGCACGGTTATACTTCTCATATCATGCATACGGTGTCTTGCATTGCATAGTTTAGACATCATATACACAATATTCAACACCATATTGTTAGTTTAGACATCATATCGAATGCCCTCTGTTTAGCATATAAATCACATATGTGAATTAAATGATGCAATCCTGATTACTTAGATAACATGTAGGTGAATTATGTCATGCGATCTTGTTTAGTTACTCATCATATCTTTGAATTATGTTATGCTATGCTATCCAGTTTAGATAGACATCATATATGTGAAATTATGTCATGCTATCCATTTTAGTTAAACAATATACATGTAAATTATTTCATGCCCTCTTTTTTCCACACTATCTATTGCATCTGTCTCTCATACAATGTCTGCACATTCAACTATGTTTCCTGTTTATCAGCCATTTGAATTGGAGCGGGTGATGCCAGTATCAAGCGGGCTAAAAACATGGTCTTGAAATAAAGTAGTGCTACCTCTTGGTGGAGATAGCACCCCGGTTGTACATGCACAAGAACCAGCCCTACCACACATAACCCAAACTCTCGCAGATTGTACCCCTACTGCGATGGACAGAGAACCAGCTTCACCCAATCTAACCCCAACCCCAGCCGATGGTAACACAGTTCCTGTTGACACAACATCATCTCCACCATAGAGCTCCCAAACAAGAGCAGTTAGTAAGGCAGCTCCAGTGCCCAAAGGGCTAGTAGTATCACGGCGAACCCCAACTCCACCAGTTAGTACGCCTATTCCTGTGGAGGAAGCACAACCAGCTAGTCGTAGTTTAGCATCTATCGCATTTGATGTTGTTAAATCGTATGTGCATATCTTCCCATCTTGGAAATATTATACCGAAGATGAAGGAAAATGCCAGTTGCAGGTGTTTGTCCAGGATTATGTGTAAGTAATGTTATTCATGGCAATTACTTTGCTTCGTCCCATACATCCTACCTCCATGATGGTTATAATACAACAAATTTTCCCATTTTTTCTATAGAGAAGGACCGATTTGGAAACTCAGGATGAGGGAACCTGTGCTAGTACCTCTGCTATCTTCAAGAATGCTTGGTGGCAGAATTGGAATTACCTGAAGAAAACGTACTTCACCGGCAAAGAAACTCGTCAAATTCCCTTACGTTCTCCTGAGACACATTTACTGGACGATGACTGGGAACGCCTTGTTCTGTACTTGTCCTGAACCAAGAATGTGGTAAGCTCTATGAGCTCATTTTCTATTTTTAAGTATTATATTCTTGCATCTTACTGTACTTTGTTCATGTAGAACAAGTGCCTAAACCTGAAGAACAACTGTTCTAATTTAAGATTCCACTGCTATCATAGTTCAAAAAAGCGCTAGGCGTTAATTGTGTGTTTTGCCACCGCCTTGTGCTTTACTGACCAAAGCGCATGCTTATGCGCAGTTATGCATAGATTATGCGTAGTTATGCGCAATGCATTTTGCCAACGCCTAGAGCCTAGGCGCGCTTAAGCGCTCGCTTAGGCGTGCCTTTTTTAACTATGATTGCTTTGCTCTTGTATCACTGTATTTACTCATACAAACTTATTTTTAAATTGAAGGATCCAATCGAAACTCCAATGGCACAACATGTATGTTCACGCATGTTTCTTTAACATGTTTGCTCTTATCAATAGCTCTGTTGATTTCAATTTCAATTGTGTATACAGTTGACTTCCATATCATGCACATTACTAGCATCACAACAGAGCCAATAGTGTTGTTGTACATGTAGACCCATGGTACCCATTTGAAATCTTGTTGTGCTGTGTAGTTTCCCACGCTTTGTATTCTTTCACTATTGCTTTCTCTTGAACTGATATGATTTGAACCGTGTCTCTTTTTTGATTTGGCAAGACAATGCAGTGACCATAGGACATAGATATATGTTTGTTTGATGCTTTTATTATGTACTAGTACTTGGGAGTAGAAGACTTGGTAGTTTAATCTTGTCCACCTTACTACTGAACTGGTTCACCGAAACGAGTTTCATATACTAGTACATGCTAAACTTGTTATGTGTCTGCTTGTTTCTTATTTTAGAATGGAGATAAGGTTCAGGATAGTGACACATCCTTGTTGGTCTCCAACAAAGCTGATAAAACAACTAAGGAAGACTATCTTGAAGACAGCGAGACAACCCCAAAGTCCTGTCTTGGTTTAGTGTTCGAGTTACTGGCCACTACCGCTTGCCCAAGCTATTCAAACTCACTGTCTGAATCAGTTCGGTTTCTTGAGTCTCAACTACAAGCTGAAAGACATCGATCAGCTATGCTGCGACAAGAAGCGGAATGGCTGCGGAAGTCCATGGAGCATTCAGATGCATACTTTCTGGTGCAACAGCAAGAGTTGGAGGATTTTAGCGCCAAACAGGACAAAGCTAATCAGCTTGCTAAGCTTATTGCCAGCATGGTGGATGCCCAGGATAACGTTTCTTGAGCTCTTCTGAAGTTGTTTCAGTTATGCTCTTGTTTTGCTGCCGCGTTTATTTGCACTGGTGGCCAATTTTGACGTCCAGTGTATGTAATGTGCTGCTTTGTTCCCTATATTTGCACTGGTGGCGAACTTTGATGCCCGGTGGATGTAATATGTGTAATAGTGGTAATAGGCTAGCGTTAATTGCTTGCTTATTTATTTCCTTATTGTCTTGTTTTGTTGTTTGCTTGTAGTCACGATAGCCTATTTTTGGTAACTAGGCCAAAATAATCATGGCAACACACGGACTGTTGTAACCATGGGCCTCCTGCAGGCCGTATGATCCATGGGCCTTCTTCCGGCCATAGGATCCATCGGCCTTCTATACAGACCTTAGGGTCCATGGGTCTTCTACGGGCCGTAGGGTCCATGGGCCTTCTGCGGGCCGTAGGGTCCATGGGCCTTCTACGGGCCGTATGATCCATGGGCCTTCTATGGGCCGTACTATCCATGGGCCTCATACGGGCCGTAGGATCCATGGGCCTTCTACGGGGCATATCATCATTTTGCCAATCATGGGCCATACTATTCGTGGACCATAACGGGCCGTTAATAGGTCGTATTTGATAACTCTATGAAAACAGCCCAACGGGTTTTTTTACAGGAAAACGGCCCAACGTATTAATGGTCCGCAAATGGGCCGACTAAAACGATGGGCTGAATTTGGCCCACAAGCAGAAAATGACAGTAACGGGACGTATGTAACCGAATGCTGCAAATGAGCCCAATGGAATAACGGGACGTTAATGGGTATAACGTGATACACTGTTCATTACGGGCCAGTTTCACCACGGGCCGTTAATGGGCCAAGTGTTACAAAGGGCCTCATATGGTCCGAAAGAAGTCATGGGCCACACATGGACCGGAAGTTAAAACGAGCTGGAATCATATTGGACGGCCCAGATGATGCTACTGGGCCTAATTCGGATAGGGCGTAACGGGCCCTGGGTTAGCAGGCTGTAAATGGGCTATATGCGAACAGGCCGTTAACAGGCTTTCTGTGGGCCGGGCCGCCACCTTTTCACCAAGTCAAACGGGCCGGCCTTTTCACAGGAATGGGCCTCTGTTGGGCCGTGCCACGTGTCCCCGTATCATAGGCGCCGTCGGTCCAATGAGCGGATGACATCTGTCCCAGTGGTGAGCCAACACGTGTTTCCTCAAACCAATGATGATTTTACACGTGGAAAATCCCCATTGGTCGGGGCTGTTAACGGGTTATCGGATCCAAAACCCGACCCGATAACTTAACGTCGTTCCGTTACGCTGGATGCCACGTGTCGGTCACCCTTGACGAAAGCACTTCTGTGACGCGTGATTTATCGTCATGGAAGTGGCCACTTCCGTGATGATAATTTTGGTAATGTCATGGAACACTTCTACGACACCACAGGTATGGCTATCTAGATTCTGTATAAATTTGTCATGGATGTACATGCATGACAAAAAACGCGACCTACTGTGACAAACACGTTTCATCACGGAAGTGTATTTTTTTGTAGTGTTCATTAACCATAAAGTGGCACTTTTCCCAATTCAAGATGAGACTAGTATCTTCACATCTCTGCAAAACTCGATCAAGGTTGCTCAAGCAATCATCAAAAGAGGATCCATAAACGGAGAAATCATCCTTGAATACCTCGCAAATCTTTTCACAAAAGTGAGAGAATATAGCCATCACGCATCTTTCAAAGGTAGCAGGTGCATTACATAAAACAAAAGACATACGTCTATAAGAAAAAGTACCAAAAGGGCAAGTAAAAATAGTTTTTGATTGATCCTCCGCTGACACAGGTATTTGAGAGAAACCAGAATAACCATCTAGAAAGCAGAAATGTGTGTGTTTGGATAGTCTTTCTAGCATTTTATCAATAAAAGGTAAAGGGAAATGATCTTTCTTAGTGGCTTTATTTAATTTACGGAAATCAATTACCATCCTATAACCTATAATAATTCTTTGCAGGATCAATTCATCTTTATCATTAGGAACGACAGTAATACCTCCCTTCTTAGGAACGCAATGGACGAGACTTACCCAATCACTATCAGCAACGGGATAAATTATACCTGCCTCAAGGAGCTTTAGTATCTCCTTTCTTACCACTTCTTTCATCTTAGGATTTAACCGTCGTTGAGGATCTCTAACTAGTTTGGCGTCTTTCTCCACTTTTATTTTGTGTTGGCATAACCTACAATGATCTCCTATTTTAACTGAAATAACGGGCATGCCTACAATAGGTCTATGTATCTTAGCATCTGGTCTAGTAATATTAGTAGTCTCACCACAGAAATAAATAACATGCCCATCTATATTATCATCCAAGAGATCTTTAACCATAGCAATACTAGGTTCAACTTTTATTTGCTCAGGGGTGTGTAGGTTCTAGTATTACTCTTACGAACAACAGTTGAAGCTTTAGCATGATCCTTTATCTTAACAGGAAAACGTGGTTGTCGGTGTTCTGGGAACGGGGGTCCCCAGAGTTGCCTGTCTGCGGCCTGCGGCGTGGCTCAAGTGGTGGCCCAGTACGGCCCATCTTCATCAGCGCAAGACTCAAGACCCTCGCGAGGGACCAAGCCTCACGGGGCGGACAACATAGGACTTCCTTAGGAGCGGCCTCGCCACGCAGGCTCGCGAGGAGGCGGAGAGATCAAGGCAGGGTACCTCGCGAGGTGCTCGTGATGCAAGCCATGACGATCGAGACCTGGCGGGCGCCAGGCGGGCACCGTCTGTGAAGTGTCCTTGTTTCCTCTTTGCTGCAAAGGGGGCAAGCACAGGCGTGGAGTACCGAGGCATCAGGCAAAGGTTGCCATTTCAGTGCAACGAGACCAAGACTAGTAGAGCGGCAGGATGGAGATCACCATGGAGCCCAAGACGGCGTCACCACCAGTGCCTTTGGCAGCCGAGGACCAACTTTAGTCAGGATAACCTGTACTAGATGTTCCCCTTCAAAATGGCCGTTGTTGGCACCCTTCCCGCTCAATATTTGGGAAGAGGACCAGTGCCTTTATAAATAGGACTAGCCACCACAGAGATAGGGAGACGGATCGAGTACTCATTAGACCGAGAGGCGATAGAACTCACCCAAGCAGTTCATCGCGCCAGCTCAAGAACACATCTCGCGGGGCTGTTCACCCTTTGTACTATTCATCATCAGCCCGTGAGGCAATCCACCACACCATTCACTGGAGTAGGGCATTACACCACAAAGGTGGCCCGAACCACTATAAATCTTGTGTTCCTTGTGTTGTTCATCGTCTAGCTTAGATTCTCACGAGGCGATCGAACATGGATCGGTAGGGGGAAGATCTTCGCGCACACCCCAGACTTTGAACCTTAAGGGTCTGCCGGAACCCAACATCCGACAGTGGTTTCTCAACATAAGTAGTACGAACAATAGGATCACTATAAGTGATAGTCTTTTCTTCAACTGTAATAGGTGCAACTACTTTTATTTCAGTGGGAGGATTATATTTAAACCACTTCTCCTTAGGGAGATCAATGTGAGAAGCAAAAGATTCACAAAAAGCAGCTCCTATCTCAGAGTCAAGTCCATATTTAGCGCTAAATCCACGAAAAGCATTGGTATCCATAAAAGATTTAACACAATCAAACTTAGGTGCTATACCTGACTCCTTACCATCGTTGGAACCCCAATCTTCAGAGTTGGGTTTCATTCTTTCCAATAAGTCCCACTTGAATTCAATAGTCTTCAGCATATAAGAACCAGCACAGGAAGTATCAAGCATGGTGCGATCATTGAGAGAAAGCCGAGCATAAATTTTTTGAATAATCATTTCTCTTGAGAGCACATGATTGGGGCATTAATATAACATTGACTTAAGCCTCCCCCAAGCTTGAGCGACGCTTTCTCCTTCGCGAGGCCAGAAATTATATATGTAATTACGATCACGATGAACAAGATGCATAGGATAGAACTTCTGGTGCAATTCCAACTTCAATCGTTTATAGTTCCAAGATCCCGTATCATCACATAGCCTATACCATGTCAATGCATCTCCCTTCAAATATAAAGGGAAGACCTTCCTCTTAACAACATCATCGGGAATAACTGCAAGCTTAAATAATCCACAAACTTCATCCACAAAGATAAGGTGTAAATCAGGATGCAATGTTCCATCTCTTGCAAAGGAATTAGCTAGCAGTTTCTCTATCATACCCGAAGGAATCTCAAAGTAAACATTTTCAGTAGGTTCAGTAGGTTGAGGTGCAACTCTTTGCTCTACTGGTCGGGGCGAAGATGCCCCGAACAAGCCCCTCAAAGGATTAGTTTGCATAGTAACAAGTGACAGAAAATTTCAGCACACTATATAAATGTTTCCTTACCAAGTTCCACTCACCAAAGGGGCTTTACTCCCCGGCAATGGCGGCAGAAAAGAGTCTTGATGACCCACAAGTATAGGGGATCTATCGTAGTCCTTTCGATAAGTAAGAGTGTCAAAACCAATGAGGAGCAGAAGGAAATGACAAGCGGTTTTCAGTAAGGTATTCTCTACAAGCACTGAAATTGTAGGTAACGGATAGTTTTGTAATAAGATAATTTGTAACGGGTAACAAGCAATGAAAGTAAATAAGGTGCAGCAAGGTGGCGCAATCCTTTTTGTAGCAAAGGACAAGCCTAGACAATTTCTTATAATGAGAAAAGTGCTCCCGAGGACACATGGGAATTATCGTCAAGCTAGTTTTCATCACGCTCATATGATTCGCATTCGGTACTTTGATAATTTGATATGTGGGTGGACCGGTGCTTGGGTACTTCCCTTTCTTGGACAAGCATCCCACTTATGATTAACCCCTATTGCAAGCATATGCAACTACAAAAGAAGTATTAAGGTAAACCTAACCATAGCATGAAACTAGTGGATCCAAATCAGCCCCTTATGAAGCAACGCATAAACTAGGGTTTAAGCTTCTGTCACTCTAGCAACCCATCATCTACTTATTATTTCCCAATGCTTTCCTCTAGGCCCAAATAATCGTGAAGTCTCATGTAGCCGACGTTCACATGACACCACTAGAGAAGAGACAACATACATCCCATCAAAATATCGAACGAATACCAAATTCACATGACCACTAATAGTAAGACTTCACCCATGTCCTCAGGAACAAACGTAACTACTCACAAAGACTATTCATGTTAACGATCAGAGGAGTATTAATATGCATTAAGGATCTGAACATATGATCTTCCACCAAGTAAACCAATTAGCATAAACTACAAGGAGTAATCAACACTACTAGCAACCCACAGGTACCCATTTGTGGTTTTGATACAAGATTGGATACAAGAGATGAACTAGGGTTTTGAGAGGAGATGGTGCTGGTGAAGATGTTATGGAGATTGACCCCCTCCTGATGAGAGGATTGTTGGTGATGATGATGGTGATGATCTCCCCCTCCCGGAGGGAAGTTTCCCTGGAAGAACAGCTCCACCGGAGCCCGAGATTGGTTCCGCCAAGGTTTCGCGTCGTGGCGGCGGAGTTTCGTCCCGTAAGCTTGCTTATGGTTTTTTTCAGGGTAAGAGGCTTCATATAGTAGAAGATAGGCACCGGAGGGCCACCAGGGGGCCCAGGAGACAGGGGGCGCGCCTAGTAGGCGGGGGGGGGGGCACCCTCCTGGCCATCGTGTGGGCCCCCTCTAGTATTTTCTTCGCTCAGTAATTCTTATTAATTCCAAAAGTAACTTCCGTGGAGTTTCAGGATTTTTGGAGGTGTGCAGAATAGGTTTCCAATATGTGCTCCTTTTCCAACCAGAATTCTACCTGCTGACATTCCCCCTCTTCATGATAAACCTTGTAAAATAAGAGAGAATAGCCGTAAGTATTGTGACATAATGTGTAATAGCAGCCCATAATGAAATACATATTGATATAAAAGCATGATGCAAAATGGACGTATCAATAAACAGTCAAGGAAAAGATAGAGAAATGTAATAATAAGCTGACGCTGTACATTATATTCCATTGTTATAATAATAAGTTGAGGTTTATGTATACAAGTAGTGCGACAAGAAAAATAGGACTATTTGACATGTCCTAACCAAGAGCGAGCTGCATGTGGGTATGTAAAACAGGTATAGCAGTCGTTATCAGAGACCACCTGGGGATTCCCTTGTATGTCAAAGCTTCTTGCCACCTTGGTTTTTCTGTCCCGTAATGGGTCTGATACTCAGATTATCGGAAGAGCCTCAAAAATAGAAGGACCTGAAAGAAAGAAAAGGGTGAAGGTGTACGGGTCTTGTGACGGTAGGGCCATATTTTGGACCACGTTGTGACCATTCCTCCGCCTATGCCCATGGTATTTTAAGTGCGTAATTATGTACGTGCGACACAAATTTCACCGCTTGACCGGGACTATGACAGAGGCCGAATTGCTAGGCGAGCTCTGGACATGCCAGATGATCATGTTTCTAAGCACTTCGAACTCGCTTGGCGGTGTCCGGGGGCTTTATTGCCGAATTGGAGATCTGCCTGAGAAGGCTGCTCTATACTTCTGCCGCGAGGGCCGCAGTGTGCCGCTCTATACGGAGGGAGCGCTTTGTGTTTCCATTGACTGTTATAACCCCGCGGGGTCCTGGCATCTTGAGCTTGAGGTTTTCATAATGTGGTACCGCATTGAATCTAGTGAATGCGGTTCGTCTGAGCAGTGCGTCATAGCCATTGCGGAAGACGACGATATCGAAGATTAACTCCTTGCTTCAGAAGTTGTCTGGAGATCCGAAGACTACTTCAAGTGTGATTGAGCCCGTACAACAGGCCTCTACACCTGGTATGACACCTTTAAAGGTGGTTTTGGTGGGTTTGATCCTTGAGGGGTCGATGCCCATTTTGTGCATTGTATCCTGATAAAGCACGTTCAGGCTGCTGCCACCGTCCATAAGGACTCGTGTGAGGTGGAATCCATCAATGATGGGGTCGAGGACCAATGCGGCTGAACCGCCATGACGGATATTGGTAGGATGGTCCCTGTGATCGAAAGTGATCGGACAGGAAGACCATGGATTGAACTTTGGGGCGACTGGCTCCATTGCGTAGAAGTCCCTTAGTGCGTGCTTCCGCTCCCGCTTGGGAATATGGGTGGCGTATATCATATTTAACGTTTTCACTTGGGGAGGAAATTTCTTCTGTCCTCCTGTGTTCGGTAGCCGGGGCTCCTCGTCGTCATCACTATGCGGCCCCTTTTCCTTGTTTTCGGCATTCAACTTGCCGGCATGTTTAAACACCCAACATTCTCTGTTGGTGTCATTGGCTGGTTTATCGGGGGTACCGTGAATTTGATATGAGCGATCGAGTATGCGGTCCAGACTGGATGGGCCAGAATTGTTTCGTTTGAATGGCTTTTTCCGTTGACCGGATTTAGAGATGTTGAATCCGGCATTGACTGCTGCGTCCTCGGCGTTGTCGCCATTGTTGGGACGCTTGTGTCTGTTGCGTCGGGGCTTGCCGTTGTTGTCTCTGGCATCTGAAGTGCCAGGATTTCTTGATGTGCTGTTGCTGCAAGCCAGCCAGCTGTCCTCGCCCGCACAAAAGCGGGTCATGAGTGTCGTGAGGGCTTACATGGACTTCGGCTTCTCTTGGTCGAGGTGTCGGGCAAGCCACTCGTCGCGGATGTTATGCTTAAAGGCCGCTAGGGCTTCGACGTACGGACAATTGACAATTTGGTTCTTTTTAGTTAGGAACCGAGTCCAGAATTTCCTGGCTGACTCTCCGAGCTGTTGGGTTATGTGACTTAAGTCATCAACATCCGGTGGTCGCACATAAGTGCCCTGGAAGTTATCAAGGAATGCGTCTTCCAGGTTCTCCCAACTGCCAATGGAGTTTGCCGGCAGGCTATTCAGCCAATGCCGAGCCAGTCCCTTGAGTTTTAGTGGGAGGTACTTGATGGCGTGTAGATCATCGCCGCGGGCCATGTGAATGTGGAGAGGGAAATCTTCAATCCATACCACGGGGTCTGTTGTACCATCATATGATTCAATATTCACGGGTTTAAACCCTTCTGGGAATTCATGATCCATTACTTCGTCAGTGAAGCATAGGGGGTGTGCGGCGCTTCTATGCCGGGCTACATCATGACGCAGTTCAAATGAGTCTGATCTATTTTATTCGGCCCGACCATATTTGTTTTTAGTATATCCGGCGTGACGGTCATCGTCTCGCGTTGGGGCGCGCCCCCGTGATCCGTAGATCGATCTTGACTGTCCTGCTTTGTTTTCCAATACGTCTTGCAGGTCCTGCGTGTAGCCCCACGCCTTAGTGTTTTTGTTTGATTGGTGACGGGGTGTGGGCTGGTGTTCAGGCTGATATGCCGCTTTGTCTCGGCCACAACGTGGCCGTTCATCCTGCGCTGGTAGTGTAGGCCTTAATGCCTCCTCCTCGAGTTGAGGTAGCAACCTGCGCTTTGGGTAACTTTTCGTTGGGCGCTCGAGTCCGTATTCCTCGGCTGCCAAGACCTCAGTCCATCTATCAGTTAGCAGATCTTGATCACCTTGAAGCTGCTGCTGCTTTTTATTCAGGCTTTTTGCAGTGGCTATAATCCGGCGCTTGAAGCGCTCCTGCTCAATGGGATCCTCAGGAACGATGAATTCTTCGTCGCCGAGGCTTACCTCGTCTTCCGAGAGGGGCATGTAATTTTCATCCTCTGATTCTCCATCCATTGCCTGTTCCTTGGGGCTAGCTTGCCCATCCTCCCGTTTGGCTTGCTCGAAGCCTGGCTGGGCGGGATTGTTTTTGTCCTTGGCATTATCCAGAGCATTATTGTCTCTTGTGTCGGTATCGCTATTTTTGCTATGGCGAGGCTTAGAGCGGTGCCGATGACGCCGGTGCTTAGATTGCTTCTCAAGGGGGTTATCCTCCGTTGCCTCATCGCCATTGCTTTCTTTGGGGGTGTCCACCATATATATATATATCATATGATGAGGTGGATGTTCAGCGCCCTGCAGGCGGTGGTTCTTGTTCCTCTCTGGCATCGTCGTCCATGCCGTCGATGTTTTTGGAGTCGAAATCAAGCATGTTAGTTAAGTCGTCGACAGTGGCTATTAAGCGGGTGGTGGGTGGGGAACGAATTTCTTCGTTGTCCGCTTCCCACTCAAGCCGGACATAGTTCGGCCAAGAGTCTCCTGACAGGGAGAGAGGTTTCAATGAATTTAGGACGTTGCCCAAGGTTGAGTGCTGAAACATGTTAGCGGAGGTAAACTCCATGATCGGTGCCCAATCAGATTCGATAGGCACAGATGCGCGTGGTTCGGAACCTATGACCTGAGACGAGTCCGAGGGTCCGATGACACAGACCTCCTTGGAGGTGAAGTCTGTGTTCGGCTCTAGCGCCGATGAGTGTGCGGCCTCTGTGGCGGGGTCTATCCACCCGTCCTCGGATGGCGCGATCTGCAGCTCATCTAAGGCCAGGGCAGCTGCAGGTGCGTTCTCCTGAACACCGTCTGATGGCAGATCTAAGTCATGCTCATCGTGACTGTATGGCGCACCTGTCATGGGCTCGAATCCGTCGAAGATCAAGTCTCCACGGATGTCGGCAGTGTAGTTCAAGCTTCCAAACCTAACCTGATGGCCAGGGGCGTATATATCAATCTGCTCCAGATGGCCAAGCGAGTTGCCCGCAGAACGAAGCCGCCGAATACGAAGATCTGTCCGGGGAGGAAAACCTCAACCTTGATCGCATAATTGTAGATGATTGAAGGAGCCTGTCGGATGTTGGGTTCCGGCAGACCCTTAAGGTTCAAACTCTGGGGTGCGCGCGAAGATCTTCCCCCTACAACTCCACGTCCGGTCACCTCGCAAGAATCTAAGCTAAACAATGAACAACACGAGGGACACAAGATTTATACTGGTGGGGCCCACCATCGTGGTGTAATACCCTACTCTAGTGTGTGGTGTGGTGGATTGCCTCAGGGGCTGATGATGAATAGTACAAAGGACGAACAACCTCGCGAGAGGTGTTCTTGAGCTGGTGTGATGAACTGCTTGGGTGAGTTCGATCGCCTATCGATCTAATAGAACTCGATCCTCCCCTCCTTCTACTGTGGTGGCTAGCCCTATATATAGAGGCCTTGGTCCTCTTCCCAAATATTCAGCAGGAAGGGCGCCAACAATGGCCATTTTGAAGGGGAACATCTAGTACAAGTTATCCTGACTAAAGTTGGTCTTTGGCTGCCAAAGGCATTAGCGATGACGCTGTCTTGAGCTCCACGGTGACCTCCATCCTGCCGCCCTGCTAGTCTTGGTCTCGTTGCACTAAAATGGCAACCTTTGCCTGATGCCTCGGAACTCCACGCATGTGCTTGCCCCCTTTGCGCGAAAGAGGAAACAAGGACACTGCGCGGGCCGGCGCCCGCCTGGTCTCGATCGTCACGGCTTGCATCACGAGCACCTCGCGAGGTACCCCTGCCCTGATCTCTCCGCCTCCTCACGAGCCTGCCTGGCGAGGCCACTCCTGAAGAAGCCTCGTGTCGTCCACCCCGCGAGGCTTGGCCCCTCGCGAGGGTCTTGAGTCTTGCGCTGATGAAGATGGGCCGCACTGGGCCACCACTTGAGCCACGCCGCAGGCCGCAGGCAGGAAAGTTTGGGGACTCCCGTTCCTGGAATGCCGACAGTAGCCCCCGGACCCAAGGCGTGGTCGGACTTTGCTTAGCAGAGAAGCAAAGGGGCAAGTGCGGAGCGCCACGGGCCCCATTAGCCTGCGGCCTTGGGCGCTACATGGCGGTTGATTGGACGTGGGCGTCTCCACTTCCCCATGCTCCCTCATTACGCGCCTGGCTATGTGGCCACGAGGCTTGTACACAGTTATTATCCCTTTGCTGCCTGCATGCTTCTTGTTCCCTTTTCCTCCTCGAGCCTCTGCTTTCGCCTCCAATCCATCTTAAGTTCTTCCCCCTTTTCGTTGACTTGGCGCCAACGAAAAAGGAGAAGGGGAACAAACTTGTGCTTTCGTCCAGCACACCTCCGGCGGCTGCTCCCGCCGTCGACAAGTCACTCATACTCAATCTGGAAGCCTTGGAGAAGGTGTGCTCCGCGCTTGCCTCCAGCTTCGACAGGATCGTCATAGAGGTCCGGTTCTTTGCCGACGCCTTGTGGGCGGGCCTGCTTCCCCCCTTTTCCGCTTTCTTCAATGTGGTGCTTTCCCATTACCGGATCCACATGATGCATCTTGGCCCCCAATCCATTACTCTGCTTGCTGTCTTCGCCTTCGTCTGCGAGGCCATGGTGGGGATTCCTCCTTCCGTTGCCCTTCTGCACCACTTCTTCTCTGTGCGCTTGTCTGACCCTTCCCAATGTTTGGGATGCGTGAGCTTCCAGGCCGTGCCGGAGATGGCCGCCTCAGGGATTGATTTTGGCCCCCCACCTTCTGCGAGCGGGTTCCGGGAGCGATGGCTGTATGTGGACGTTGGGGTGCCCAGCCCCCTGCTCGTGCACTCGACATTGCCTGCTAGCCCCAATCCTGGTTGGGGTCACGAGGAGCTTACAATCCCCCAGCTTGCTTTTGCCTGGCATCGCTTCGACAGGCTGAGGAAGCTCGGGGTGACGGCGCCCCATGTGGTGAAGGGTTCCTCCAGTGCTCCATCGCTCCAATCCAGCGCCATTCTCGCCCAATGTGGGCTTTCTCTAGTTGTCAGGACCGTATGAGGCTCCAGGAAGGGGATCTCGCGCCTGAGACGTTGAAGAAGGTGTTGCGGGTTCTGACTGGCGACCCCTCGCCTCACAGCGTCCGTCATGGAGGCGCCATGTTGTATCTTTGCACAAACAGGGTCGAGTTCATGAGGCAAATGCCCCGCTTCGACGAATGGGGGATGTGCCCGGCTGGCCTTGCGGGGCCCCACGAGAACCCGGTTGCTGCAGTCTGATACGTCCATTTTGCATCATGCTTTTATATCAATACTTATTGCATTATGGGCTGTTATTAAACATTATATCTCAATACTTACGGCTATTCTCTCCTATTTTACAAGGTTTACCATGAAGAGGGGGAATGCCGGCAGTTGGAATTCTGGCTGGAAAAGGAGCAAACGTTGGAAACATATTCTGCACAACTCCAAAAGTCCTGAAACTCCACGAAACAACCTTTTGGAATTAATAAGAATTTTTGAGCAAAAGAAATAGGCCAGGGGGCCCACACCCTGTCCAGGAGACAGCGGGGCGCCCACCCCCTATAGGGCGCGCCCCCTATCTCCTGGGCCCCCTGGTGGGCCTCCGGCGTCCATCTTCTCTTATATCATCACTCTTACCCTGGAAAAAATCAAGGGAAAGCTTACGGGACGAAACTCCGCCGCCACGAGGCGGAACCTTGGCGGAATCAATCTAGGGCTCTGGCGGAGCTATTTTGCCGGAGACACTTCCCTCCGGGAGGGGGAAATCATCACCAACGTCATCACCAACGATCCTCTCATCGAGAGGGGGTCAATCTCCATCAACATCTTCACCAGTACCATCTCCTCTCAAACCCTAGTTCATCTCTTGTATCCAAT
This sequence comes from Triticum dicoccoides, assembly GCF_002162155.2. Classification (NCBI taxonomy): domain Eukaryota; kingdom Viridiplantae; phylum Streptophyta; class Magnoliopsida; order Poales; family Poaceae; genus Triticum; species Triticum dicoccoides. The sequence goes on along the minus strand of NC_041383.1, from coordinate 577,305,680 downwards.
CTTGTACCAAAACCACTGTCGGATCTCGGGTTCCGGCAGACCCTCTAGGTTCGAACTCTGGGGTGCACGTGGAGATCTCGCCCTCTACCACCTGCACCTTGCCGCCTCGCTAGTATCTATGCTATGAAAAGAGCGACACAAGAGACATAGAGTTTATACTGGTTCAGGCCACCATTGTGGTGTAATACCCTACTCCAGTGTGTCATGTGATGGATTTCCTCTTGGGCTGATGGTGAACAATACAAGGAAGAATAGCCTCGCGAGGGTCTGTTCTTGGCTGGTGAGATGAACTACTCGGGGGAGTTCGGTCGCTCTCTCTACTGGTTTCCAAGTGAAGATCCGATGCCTCTATCTTGGGGTGGCTAGTCCTATTTATAGGCAAAGGCCCTGGGCCTCTTCCCAAATATTGAGCTGGAAGGGCGCCAACAACTGGCCATTTTGAAGGGGAACATCCAGTACACTTATCCCGACTAAAGTTGGTCCTCGGCTATCAAAGGCTCTGGTGGTGATGCCGGCTTGGGCTCCACGATGACCTCCATCCTGCCATTCTACTGGTCTTGGTCTTGTTGCACCGAAATGGATGCCTTTGGTTGATGCTCTCGCCTACACTTGCTCCCTTTTCACTAAAGAGGAAAGAAGGACACTGCGTGGGTTGGCACCCACCTGGTGCACTTGGTCGTCATGGCTTGCGTCATGGGCACCTCGCGAGGTACCCCACCTTGATCTCTCTGCCTCCTCGCGAGCCAGCCTGACGAGGCCGCGCCTGAGGAAGCCTCCTGTCGCCCACCCCGCGAGGCTTGGCCCCTCGAGAGGGTCTTTAGCTCGTGCTGATGAAGGTGGGCCGTGCTGGGCTGCCCCTTGAGCCACGCCGCAGGCCGCAGGTAGGCAAGTCTGGGGACCCCCATTCCCAGAACACCGACAGTAGCCCCCGGGCCCAAGGTGCGCCCGGGCTTGGCTAAGCAGAGAAGCGAAGGGGCAAGTGTGAAGCGTCGCGGGACCTAACAGCCTGCGGCCTTGGGCGTCGCGTGGAGGTTGATTGGACGTGGGCGGCTCCGCTCCCCCATGACGCCTCGGCAACTGTGTGAGCTGACAAGTCCCTGCATGCAAAGCGGGTCATGATTACCTGTGATCATGGAGGCCGGCGGTTGGCCTCCTCTGGCTATAAGTACGGGAAGGCGCCTGCCCTTCCGGTCCGTCCCCTCTCGCTTCTCTTCCTTCTTCATGGCTCCGCCAAAGAGGTTCTCGGCCGCGGAGAAAGGAAAGGCCCGCCAGGTGGAGCTTGACTCTCCTCCACCCATGCGTGGTCGAGGCCGTCCCGCAAACACCCTGCGACACCCATGGTGGCTCCCCGCGGTCGCGGAGGCGATCTTCCGCATGGTGAAGGGCGGCCGGCCACCGCTGGGGGACGCGCTACGGCTGCACAACCCCCTAGGCCGCGCTTCCACTCGGCAGAGCTACTGCCGGAGTTTGTTGTGTTGGCGGCGGAACCGGCCAACACCCGGCTCCAACTTCCTCGCTTCCTCCTAGGAGAGCTTCTAGCTGGCACCCCGGGCGGCCTCTGGCTTCAGGCGGATGGTTGCTGCGGCCGAGCCTCCTGGGCTTTGCTGGAGGTCTCTACAGCCGGGAGCTTGGCCCTGACCCGCGGCTGGCAAACGTTTGCCCGCACGCGTGGTCCGATCCGGCGGTGCACCGTGCACTTCAAGTTCGACGGCAATGCCACCCTCTACGTGAGGGTGTTCGGGGAAGATGGTCGCCATGCTGGGTGTTTCCCTGAGAACGACGACCGCGGCCGTGGGTCCAGCCCTGGCGATGATGAAGACGACAACGTGCGCGTGGCCGGTGGCGGTCGAGGTTCATGGAGCTTCGACGGCTCTTCTTCGGGCAGCGGCTCCTCCTGCGGTGGCCGCGATCAGCCTCCGCGCCGCCGCGCCCACCTGGAGGGAGGTAGCAGGTCCGCCCGCTGTCGCGCCTCGATGAAGCGCGAGCCGGAGTCCACCTGAGCTCCGGAGGCAGTTCGAGTCTCCTCCGTGAGCTGGTGTCGGGTGAGTCGCGCCTGTTTTGTTCTTTTTCTCTTTCCCTGCGCAAAAAGACAGTAGTATAGGGGCCCGCGAGGGTGTGCTTGGACTATTGCTGTTTAATTATCGTACTGCTTCTGCTATTCTGGTATTGTGCCTTTGTGCCGCGCGCCTACACGCAGAAATGACATAGCTCGGGGGGAGGTCTTGTCGTGACCCTTGCTTCCCGAGGCCGAGGTTTCGTCGAACGTTCCATGTCCTGCAAGGGTTAGTCTGGAGAGGTAGTTTCCGGCCTCAGCCGTGGAGGCGATCGACCCAGGCCCTGTGTTCGTGTCGCGGTGCCCGTGGGGCACGGACTGGAGGGGTGCTCCTGTAGTGGACCCGGGTTGGGAAGCCTCGAACGACAAGGGCAGAAAACACTCGCGAGGGTGCCGGCGGTGCTCCCTCGCAAGACTTGCGCGAGAGAAATCGGGGCAGGAGCGCGAGAAAGGCAAAGAGTCACAAACCAAAGACGACAACAACTTCAGCAAAACCTCGAATGGGGACGAACAAGCCAACTGCAGAAAGCAAATGAGAAAAGCCGCGTCCGGCACCTAATCTAGTCTTCAATGTCTTCTCACCAGCGCGGAGCTAAGTGCTGCCACTGGGCGTGGGAGGGAGCCCCAGGGCCTGAGGCCGGCGCTCCTGAGACTCCGGGGCATGTATAGCCCCAAATCATTATTACGTGAGAGTGTCACGGGCGGCGAGCTTCACAGGCTCCGGGCCTTTCTCGGAAAGATAAACCTCACAGGCATTTGCCTTCTTCACAGGCTCTAGGCCTTTTGCAAAACGCAGCATCTTCACAGGCGTTCGCCTTCTTCACAGGCTTTGGGACTTTTCCAAAACGCAACATCTTCACAGGCGTTTTCCTTCTTCACAGGCTCTGGGCCTTTTCCAAAATGCAACATCTTCACAGGCGTTCGCCTTCTTCATAGGCTCTTGGCCTTTTCCAGGACGCAACATCTTCACAGGCGTTCGCCTTCTTCACAGGCTCTGGGCCTTTTCCAAAATGCAACATCTTCACAGGCGTTCGCCTTCTTCACAGGCTTTGGGCCTTTTCCAAAACGCAACGTCTTCACAGGCGTTCGCCTTCTTCACAGGCTCTCGGCCTTTTCCAAAACGCAACATCTTCACGGGCGTTTGCCTTCTTCACATGCTCTGGGCCTTTTATGGGTAAAACCTCCGGAGGTGCTGAATGTTCCATGCGTTCAGGACCGGTACCCCCTCCTGAGTCTCCAAGCGCGCGGAGCCGGGCCTGGAAACATGAACAACCTTGAACGGGCCCTCCCACATGGGAGAGAGCTTATGCAGTCCCTCCCTAGAGAGAACCCACCTGAGCTCGAGGTCCCCTACCTTGAGAGTCCTGGGGCGGATGTTGCGGCAATGGTATCGCCGCAACGCTTGTTGGTATCTTGCCGCTCGGAGCGCAGCTTCCCGTTGACGCTCCTCCCCCAGCACGAGGTCCGTCCCCCGCATGGCATCCTGCTGCGCCTCGTCGAACGCCAGGACCCGTGCGGAGCGACGTCTGACCTCATGAGGGAGGACCGCTTCAGCTCCGTAGACCAGGAAGAATGGGGTCTCTCCAGTTGGCTTGGTCGCGGTCGTGCGTATGGACCACAGCACGACCTGAAGCTCGTCGTACCAACCTCGGCCACAAGCCTCCAACTTCTTCTTGAATGTCATGGTCTTGAGGCCTCTCAGGACCTCCACGTTGGCCCGCTCGGCCTGACCATTGCTCCGGGGGTGCGCCACCGAAGCGTAGCATATCTGCGTTCCAAGGTTAGCACAGTATGTTTTGAAGAGGTTACTGGTGAACTGCGAACCGTTGTCGGTGATGATGCGGTTCGGCACCCTGAACCGGCTCACGATGCCCTTGATGAACTTGACCGCAGACCCTGCGGGGATGGTGCGGACGGCTTCCACTTCAGCCCACTTAGTGAGCTTGTCCACGGAGACGTAGAGGTAGCGATAGCCCCCTGGCGCCCGAGGGAATGGGCCCAGGATGTCCAGCCCCCAGACTGCGAATGGCCATGAGAGGGGTATAGTTTGCAGACCTCCAGCCGGCTGATGGATCTGCTTGCCGTGGAACTGGCAGGCCTCGCAAGCCTTCACCAGTTTGACGGCATCGTTGAGCTCAGTGGGCCAATAGAATCCACTGCGGAACGCCTTGCCAATGAGGGTCCGCGACGATGAATGATGCCCACAGTCTCCACCGTGTATATCCGCCAGCAGTTCCTTCCCTTGCTCCCTGGAGATGCAACTCAGGGACACATCATTCGGTCGCCTTCGGTAGAGCTCTCCATCCCTGATGCAGTATGATGTGGCCTGCCGCGCCACGCGCTCCGCTTCCTCCTCCTTCTCTGGCAAGATCCCTTGTGTTAGATAGCTCCGGAGCTCCGTGATCCAACACCCCTCATGAGGCTCCATTGTCAAGAGCAGACGCGCCCCTGAGGCCGGGCCATAGACTGGGGCTCCCGAGGCTGGCGGCTTGGGGAGCTCCTCCCGAGGCTGCACCGTGCTTGACAGTGATGGCGTGGCTGAGGGCTTGAAGAGTCGCTCTTCGAAGATGCCAGGCTCCTGAGGTAGTCGCCTGGATGCTCGTTTCGCGATGTCATCGGCCTCCTCATTGGTGCCACGGGGCACGTGCTGTAACTCCAGCCCCCAGAACTGCTTCTCCATCTTGCGGACCTCCGCAAGGTAGGCTTCCATGTGCTCATCCCTCGGCTCGTATACTTTGTTGGAGAACTTGACGAGGAGTTGTGAATCACCTTTGATGGTAAGACGCTTTACTCCGAGGGCGGCCGCGGCCTTCAGGCCTGCTTCAAGCCTTCATATTCTGCTATGTTGTTGGAGACCTTTTCTCCATGCTGGAAACAGAGCTGCATGGCGTAGTAGAGCTTGTCTTGGGTAGGAGATATAAGCACCGCACCAGCCCCTGCGCCGTGCCTGGAGAAGGCCCCGTCGAAGTACATGACCCAACCGTCCGGTGCCTCGCTTCCGGGTGAGAGGGATCGATCCTCATCAGCCTTGAGGCCCGGCGCCTCCGTCCACTCCGCTATGAAATCTGCCAAGGCGGCCCCCTTGATGACTCTGGTTGTGCTGAATTCGAGCTGAAACGCTTGCAGTTCAATGTTCCACTCAGCGACTCTTCCAGCTGAGTTAGGGCTCCTGAGCACCCTTTCCAAAGGGTACGCTGAGACAACCTTGATGGGGTGGCCCTGAAAATAATGCCGCAGTTTGCGCGAGGCCACCAATAGCGCGAGGAGAAGTTACTGAGGCATGGGTACCGCGCCCTTGCAGCCCGCAACACTGTGCTGACGAAGTACACAGGATGTTCAACGAGGTTGGGAATGCTGGTGTCGATGGCGCCCTCCGGAGACCGTGGCGCCTCCTGAGACAGGGGAGCCCCCAGCGGCTGGTCGCTAGGGGGAGGGGTTTCCGCTGTCTCGAGTGTGTTCCCCAGCGGCGGCTGATCCTTCTCGGCTGCGGTAGTGGTCTCTGCGGGTCTTCCTTGTTCACGCTTCGTCTTGACCCGGGCAGATGCCATGGCTTTGTTCCGACGCTCCTCCCTAACCGCCACTAGGGCTGCGCTGGTGGAGTAGGGAGTGGCTGCAACGTAGAGCACCAGGCGTTCCTGAGGGCGCGGGGCCACCATTACCGGAGGGCTGGTTAGGTACCTCTTGAGGTCTTGGAACGCCCTGTCGGCCTCTTCAGTCCATTCAAAGGGTCCCTTTTTCTTCGTCAGCTGGAAGAAAGGCAGCGCTCACTCCCCCAACTTGGAGATGAAGCGTCCCAGTGCTGTCACGCGCCTAGTGAGCTTCTGCATTTCTCTGAGGGTCTTTGGCGGGCTCATGTCCTCGACCGCCTTGACCTTTTCTGGGTTAGCCTCGATGCCTCGGTGGGAAACGAGGAAGCCCAAGAGCTTGCCTGAGGGGACCCCAAACACACACTTCTCTGGATTGAGCCGCAGGCTCACGGCGTTGAGGCTCGCGAAGGTTTCCTCCAGGTCTTGTATCAGGGTCTTGGCCTCGCGAGACTTCACCACAATATCATCGACGTAAGCCTCAACGTTCTTCCCGAGCTGCGGGTCCATGGTGATCTGCATCAGCCGCTGAAAGGTCGCCCCTGCATTGCACAACCCGAACGACATGCATGTGTAGCAGTACACCCCACACGGGGTTAGAAAGGCCGTTTTTTTCACATCTTCTACCGCCATCTTGATCTGGTGATACCCAGAGAAGGCATCCAAGAAACACAACAGGTCACACTCGGCGGTGGAGTCGACGATCTGATCGATGCGGGGGAGCCGAAACGGATCCTGCGGGCAAGCTTTGTTGAGGTTGGTGAAGTCGAGACACATACGTTCCTTCCCCCCTTTCTTCAGCACAACGACTGGGTTGGCCAACTTGCGGGTCTCTTGGACGATGAAAGCCTGCTTTTCCTGGACTGCCGCCTTGATTTTTGCTTCACGGTTCGGACATTGGGGCACACATTGAGGTGGTGCTCGATTACGCCTCTAGGGATCCCCGCCAGCTGATCAGGCTCCCATAAGAATACCTTCTTGTTCGCGCGTAGGAACTTGACCAGGGCCTCCTCCTGCTCGGGCTCGAGGTTGGCGCCTATGGTGAAGGTGGCGTCAGTGGATCCATCCTCGTCAACCAGTATCTGCTTGGTTTCTGCCTTGTCTTGGGTGAACAACTGCTTCTTCTTGGCCGGCACAGCCCCCTTGGGCTCAGGGGCGTCCGTGTCGGCAGGTTGCGCCGCTGCCACCACCTTTACGGCAAGCTTGAGCACTTGCAACGCATCCCCGGTGTCTCCGCACGTGGTGAGGACGCCGCTACTCCCGGGCATTTTCATGAGGTTTTACGCCGGGTGAGTCGCAGCCATGAACTGGGCCAGCGTCGGATAGCCGAGGATGGCATTGTATGGGAGGCCGATGGGGGCGATGCCGAAGTCGATTAGCTCCGTGCGGAAGTTGTCGTAGGTGCCGAAGGTTACCGGCAGACGGATCTGCCACAGGGAGCTAGAGGACCCGCCCCCGACGCCCACGAAGGGCCGGCTGGGCCGAAGCCGTTCCGGCAGTATGTGGAGGAGGCTGAAGGCTTCAATCGAGAGCACGCTGAGGCCCGAGCCGCCGTCGATGAGAGTCCTGGTGATGGCCACCTGGCAGATGGTGGGAGTGCACAGCATCGGGAGTGCGCCCGAGGAGACCGAGTTGGAGGGGTGGTCCTTAGAGATAAAGGCCAGATCGGCCTTGGGCACCGACCGACCTGAGGGAGCCCCCTGCCACGTGGAGGCGGCGCCGACCTGGTGAACGAATGGCTTGACGTGGTGGCCCGAAGGTGGCGCCTGCGAGCCGCCCAGGAGGGCTGCGATGACCGGGGGTGCCGGTGCAGCGTGCCTGGCGAGGAAGAGGTTGCGCAGCTCTTCCCAAGGGGCCACGGAAGCCGCCGGTAACTTGCCCGGCCACCGCACTTGTCACAAGGCTGGGGCCAACGCTTGGAGCCCCTTGGCCCCCGCACTAGTGCTAACGACCGGAATGGACGGCGCGCCGCTCATCGTAGGGCGAGTCATGGTCTCGGCAGAGAGCAGGTCGGCGGAAGGAGAAGCTCTGGCGCACCCCTACCTGGCACGCCAAATGTTGGATCTCGGGTTCCGGCAGACCCTCTAGGTTCGAACTCTAGGGTGCGCACGGAGATCTCGCCCTCTACCACCTGCACCTTGCCGCCTCTCTAGTATCTAAGATATGAAAAGAGCAACACAAGAGACACAGAGTTTATACTGGTTCAGGCCACCATTGTGGTGTAATACCCTACTCCAGTGTGTGGTGTGATGGATTGCCTCTTGGGCTGATGATGAACAATACAAGAAAGAACAGCCTCGCGAGGGTCTGTTCTTGACTGGTGCGATGAACTACCCGGGGGAGTTCGGTTGCTGTCTCTACTATTTTCCAGGTGAAGATCCGATGCCTCTGTCTTGTGGTGGCTAGTCCTATTTATAGGCAAAGGCTCTGGGCCTCTTCCCAAATATTGAGCGGGAAGGGCATCAACAACTGGCCATTTTGAAGGGGAACATCCAGTACACTTATCCTGACTAAAGTTGTTCCTCGCCTGCCAAAGGCTCTGGTGGTGACGCCGGCTTGGGCTCCACGATGACCTCCATCCTGCCGTTCTGCTGGTCTTCGTCTTGTTGCACCGAAATGGATGCCTTTGCTTGATGCTCTCGCCTGTGCTTGCTCCCTTTGCACCAAAGAGGAAATAAGGACACTGCACGGACTGGCGCCCGCCTGGCGCCCTTGGTCGTCATGGCTTGCATCATGGGCACCTCGCGAGGTACCCCGCCTTGTTCTCTCCGCCTCCTCGCGAGCCAGCCTGACGAGGCCGCGCCTGAGGAAGCCTCCTGTCGCCCACTCCGCGAGGCTTGGCCCCTCGCGAGGGTCTTGAGCTCATGCTGATGAAGGTGGGCCGTGCTGGGCTGCCCCTTGAGCCACGCCGCAGGCTGCAAGCAGGCAAGTCTGGGGACCCCCGTCCCAGAACGCCGACAACCACAAATTGGTACCTGTGGGTTGCTAGTAGTGTTGATTACTCCTTGTAGTTGATACTAATTGGTTTACTTGGTGGAAGATCATATGTTCAGATCCTTTATGCATATTATTATTCCTCTGATTATGAACATGAATACGCTTTGTGAGTAGTTATGTTTGTTCCTGAGGACATGGGAGAAGTCTTGCTATTAGTAGTCATGTGAATTTGGTATTCGTTCGATATTTTGATGGGATGTATGTTGTCTTTTCCTCTAGCGGTGTTATATGAACGTCGACTACATGACACTTCACCATTATTTGGGCCTAGAGGAAGGCATAGGGAAGTAATAAGTAGATGATGGGTTGCTAGAGTGACAAAATCTTAAACCCTAGTTTATGCGTTGCTTCATTAGGGGCTTATATGGATCCATATGTTTAATGTTATGGTTAGGTTTACCTTAATACTTCTTTTGTAGTTGCGGATGCTTGCAATAGGGGTTAATCATAAGTGGGATGCTTGTCCAAGTTAGGGAAGTACCCAAGTACCGGTCCACCCACATATCAAATTATCAAAGTACCGAACGCGAATCATATGAACGTGATGAAAACTAGCTTGACGATAATTCCCAATGTGTCCTCGGGAGATCCTTTCTCATTATTAGAAATTGTCCAGGCTTATCCTGTGCTACATAAAGGATTGGGCCACCTTGCTGCACTTTATTTACTTTATTTACTTGTTGCTCGTTACTACTTATCTTATCACAAAACTATCTGTTACCTTACTGAAAACCGCTTATCATTTCCTTCTGCTCCTCGTTGGGTTATCAAAAGGACTATGATAGATCCCCTACACTTGTGGGACATTAAGACTCTTTTCTAGCGCCGTTGCCGGGGAGAGTAGTGCTTTTCGTGAGTGGAACTTGGTAAGGAAACATTTATATAGTGTGCTGAAATTTTCTGTTTTTTTTTGGAAGAATTAGTGACAGTTGGAGAGGCTCCCACTGACTTTGTATTACTCACAACATAACAGTTATAAGAGTGTTACAATGGGTTTTAGGCCCCCCGGCCGGTGCTGAATTTTTCTGCTACTTGTCACTATGGAAACTAATTCTTTGAGGGGCTTGTTTGCGGTATCTTCACCCCAACCAGAAGAGCAAAGAGTTGCTCCTCAACCTACTGAACTTGATGAAAATATTTACTTTGATATTCCTTCGGGTATGATAGAGAAACTGCTAGCTAATCCATTTGCAGGAGATGGAATATTGCATCCCGATTTACACCTTATCTTTGTGGATGAAGTTTGTGGATTATTTAAGCTTGCAGGTATTCCCGATGATGTTGTCAAAAGGAAGGTCTTCCCTTTATCTTTGAAAGGAGATGCAATGACATGGTATAGGCTATGTGATGATACAAGATCTTGGAATTATAAGCGATTGAAGTTGAAATTTCACTAGAAGTTCTATCCTATGCATCTTGTTCATCGTGATCGTAATTACATATATATTTTTTGGCCTCGCGAAGGAGAAAGCATCGCTCAAGCTTCAGGGAGGCTTAATTCAATGTTATATTCTTGCCCCAATCATGAGCTCTCTCTGGAAATGATTAATTCAGAAATTCTATGCTCGACTTTCTCTTGATAATCGCAACCTGCTCGATACTTCCTGTGCTGGTTCTTATATGCTAAAGACTATTGATTTCAAATGGGGCTTATTGGAAAGAATTAAATGCAACTCTGAAGATTGGGGTTCCGACGATGGTAAGGAGTCAGGTATGACACCTAAGTTCGATTGTGTTAAATCTTTTATGGATACCGATGTTTTTCGTGGATTTAGCGCTAAGTATGGACTTGACTCTGAGATAGTAGCTACTTTTTGTGAATCTTTTGCTACTCACGTTGATCTCCCTAAGGAGAAGTGGTTTAAATATAACCCTCCTGTTGAAGTGAAAGTAGTTGCAACTATTACAGTCGAAGAAAAGACTATTACCTATAGTGATCCTATTTTTCCTACTGCTTATGTTGAAAAACCTCCTTTTCCTGTTAGGATAAAGGATCATGCTAAAGCTTCGAGTGTTGTTCGTAAGAGTAATACTAGGACTTATACACCTCCTGAGCAAATTAATGTTGAACCTAGTATTGCTATGGTTAAAGATCTCTTGGATGAGGACTTAGATGGGCATGTTATTTCTTTCTTGGGTGAGACTGCTAACATTGCTAGACCTGATACTAAGACACGTAGACCTGCCGTATGCATGCCTGTTATTTTTGTTAAAATAGGAGATCATTGTTATCATGCCTTATGTGATATGGGTGCCAGTGCTAGTGCGATAACTTATGATCTTTATAAAGAAATTATGCACGGCATTGCACCCGTTGAATTAGAAGACATTGATGTTACTATTAAGCTTGCTAATAGGGATACCATTAAACCTATTGGGATGGTTAGAGATGTTGAAGTTTTGTGCGGGAAGGTTAAATGCCGTGCTGATTTTCTTGTTCTTGCTTCCCCACAAGATGCCTTTTGTCCAATTATTTTTGGTAGGCCCTTCCTGAATACTGCTAGTACCAAGATTAATTGTGAAAAGAATATTGTCACTGTTGGCATAGATGGTATGTCTCATGAGTTTAATTTTTCTAAGTTTAGTAGACAACCTCGTGAAAGGGAACCACCTAGTAAGGATGAGAATATTGGTCTCGCTTCCATTGTTGTTCCTCCAACTGATCCGTTAGAACAATATTTGCTAGACCATGAAAACGATATGTTTATGAAGGAAAGGGAAGAAATAGATGAACTGTTCCTTAAACAGGAGCCTATGCTGAAACATAACCTTCCCATTGAAATTCTTGGGGACCCCCCTCCACCCAAGGGTGATCCCGTGTTTGAACTCAAACCATTACCTGATAATATTAAGTATGCTTATCTTGATGAAAAAGAAATATATCCTGTTATTATTAGTGCTAACCTTTCAGAAAAAGAAGAAGAAAGATTATTGAAAACTCTGAAGAAGCACCGAGCTGCTATTGGATATACTCTGGATGATCTTAAAGGCGTTAGTCCCATGTTATGTCAACACAAAATTAATATGGAGGATGATGCCAAACCAGTTAGAGATCCTCAAAGACGATTAAATCCCAAGATGAAGGAAGTGGTAAGAAAGGAGATACTAAAGCTCCTTGAGGCAGGTATTATTTATCCCGTTGCTGATAGTGAATGGGTAAGCCCTGTCCATTGTGTCCCTAAAAAGGGAGGTATTACCGTCGTTCCTAATGATAAAGATGAATTGATCACGCAAAGAATTATTACAGGTTATAGGATGGTAATTGATTTCCGTAAGTTAAATAAAGCCACCAAGAAAGATCATTACCCTTTAACTTTTATTGATCAAATGCTAGAAAGGCTATCCAAACACACACATTTTTGCTTTCTAGATGGTTATTCTGGATTCTCTCAAATACCTGTGTCCGCAAAGGATTAATCTAAAACTACTTTTACTTGCCCTTTTGGTACTTTTGCTTATAGACGTATGCCTTTTGCTTTATGTAATGCACCTGCTACCTTTCAAAGATGCATGATGGATATATTCTTTGATTTCTGTGAAAAGATTTGCGAGGTATTCATGGATGACTTCTCCGTCTATGGATCCTCTTTTGATGACTGTTTGAGCAACCTTGATCGAGTTTTGCAGAGATATGAAGACACTAGTCTCGTCTTGAATTGGGAAAAGTGTCACTTTATGGTTAATGAAGGCATTGCCTTGGGGGACAAGATCTCCGAGAGAGGTATTGAAGTTGATAAAGCCAAAGTTGATGCTATTGAAAAGATGCCATGTCCCAAGGACATAAAAGGTATAAGAAGTTTCCTTGGTCATGCCGGTTTTTATAGGAGGTTCATTAAGGACTTTTCTAAAATCTCTAGGCCTCTGACTAATTTATTGCAAAAAGATATTCCTTTTGTCTTTGATGATGATTGTGTAGAAGCTTTTGAAGCACTTAAGAAAGCTTTGATCACTGCACCTATTGTTCAGCCACCTGATTGGAATTTACCTTTTGAAATTATGTGCGATGCTAGTGATTATGCTGTAGGTGCTGTTCTTGGGCAAAGAGTTAATAAGAAATTGAATGTCATCCAGTATGCTAGTAAGACTCTTGATACTGCCCAGAGAAATTATGCTACTACTGAAAAAGAGTTCTTAGCAGTTGTATTTGCATGTGATAAGTTTAGACCTTATATTGTTGATTCTAAAGTTACTATTCACACTGATCATGCTGCTATTAAATATCTTATGGAAAATAAAGATGCTAAGCCTAGACTCATTAGATGGGTTCTCTTGCTCCAAGAATTTTACTTGCATATTATTGATAGAAAAGGAGCTGAGAACCCCGTTGCAGATAACTTGTCTAGGTTAGAGAATGTTCTCGATGACCCACTGCCTATTAATGATAGCTTTCCTGATGAACAATTAGCATTCGTCAATGCTTCTCGTACTGCTCCTTGGTATGCTGATGATGCTAATTACATTGTCGCTAAATATATACCACCTAGTTTCACATACCAGCAAAAGAAAAAGTTCTTTTATGATTTAAGACATTACTTCTGGTATGATCCACACCTTTATAAAGAAGGAGTAGATGGTATTATTAGATGTTGTGTGCCTGAGCATGAACAGGAACAGATTTTACGTAAGTGTCACTTTTAATCTTATGGAGGACACCATGTTGGAGATAGAACTGCACACAAGGTACTACAATCTGGTTTTTATTGGCCTACTCTCTTCAAAGATGATCGTAAGTTTGTCTTATCTTGTGATGAATGTCAAAGAATAGGTAACATTAGTAGACGCCAAGAAATGCCTATGAATTATTCTTTTGTTATTGAACCATTTGATGTTTGGGGCTTTGATTATATGGGACCTTTTCCTGCCTCTAATGGTTATACACATATTTTAGTTGTTGTTGATTATGTTACTAAGTGGGTAGAAGCTATTCCAACTAGTAGTGCTGATCATAACACTTCTATTAAAATTCTTAAAGAAGTTATTTTGCCGAGGTTTGGAGTCCCTAGATATCTTATGACTGATGGTGGTTCACATTTTATTCATGGTGCTTTCCGTAAGATGCTTGCTAAGTATGATGTCAATCATAGGATAGCATCTCCTTATCATCCGTAGTGTAGTGATCAAGTAGAGTTGAGCAATAGAGAGCTCAAATTAATTTTGCAAAAGACTGTGAATAGATCTAGAAAGAACTGGTCCAAAAAACTTGATGATGCATTATGGGCCTATAGAACTGCATACAAAAATCCTATGGGTATGTCTCCTTATAAAATGGTTTATGGAAAAGCGTGTCATTTACCTCTTGAACTTGAACATAAGGCATATTGGGCTATCAAAGAGCTCAATTATGACTTCAAACTTGCCGGTTAGAAGAGGTTATTTGATATTAGCTCACTTGACGAATGGAGAACCCAAGCCTATGAGAATGCCAAGCTTTTCAAAGAAAAAGTCAAACGCTGGCATGATAAGAGTATACAAAAGCGTGAGTTTAACGTAGGAGATTATGTGTTATTATTCAACTCTCGTTTAAGATTTTTTGCAGGAAAACTTCTCTCAAAATGGGAAGGTCCCTACGTTATCGAGGAGGTCTACCGTTCTGGTGCTATAAAAATCAACAACTTGGAAGGCACAAATCCGAGGGTGGTAAACGGTCAAAGAATTAAACACTATATTTCAGGTAATCCTATCAATGTTGAAACTAATATTATTGAAACCGTAACCCCTGAGGAATACATAAAGGACACTTTCCAGAATGTTTCAGACTCCGAAAAGGTATAGGTATGTGGTACGGTAAGTAAACCGACTCCAAGACAACTCCAATGACAATTTTTATTAGTTTTGGATTATTTAAGAATTTTAGGAAGAAAGAAGTAGTCTGAAAGGGACACGAGGCTCCCACGAGAGTGGAGGGCGCGCCCCCCTGTAGGGTGCGCCCTCCTGTCTCGTGGGCACCTCGTGTGCCTCCCGGACTCCATTTTCTTGCACTTTACGGATTTTGGTCGGTAAAAATTCATTATATATACTCCCGAAGGTTTTGACCACCGTATCACACAAATATCCTCTGTTTTTGTTTCGAGCTGTCCCTGTTGCAGAATTAAGCAAGATGTCTTCTTAGGAGTCAGTTGGGGAGAGCCGTGTGTCTCACCCAATGCTGGGTCCAGGAGCGAATAACGATGCCTACCACTTTGGACCATCAACGGAGGATGAGATGGAGGCTGATTTGAAAAGGATAGATGCCATGGAAGAAGATCAAGAAGTCACCTCTCGTCTCCGAGCAGAATTCATGATGGGGTAACTACTGAGCGTGGTTATTCCTACTTCGTTCATCCCTTCCAACTCTAGATTTCTTTCTTATGAAAATATGAAAAAGAGTTTCACTTGTTCTCCGGAAGCTATGCAACATCCTTGGGTAAAAGGAGCTTTGGCCGTTACGGGCAAGCTCCATAAAGAAATTATGGATCTCAAACAACAAGTCAATAAGCTCAAGGAGGAGAACCGCATCCTAAAGGGCATCATCGCCAAGAAGATAATAACACCAACCGTGAAGAAGGAGAAATAATTACATGGGTATGGGCACTCCCCTTGGCAACTGCCAATCTTGGGGGAGGTGCGCCGATATCGTATCACCATCACACTCCTATCTTTACTGCTTTATTTAGTTCGATCCTTTTAGTGGTGTCTTGATCTAGTAGTTTGAAGCTTTTGATGTCAAGTAGTTTTGAGTTTTGCATTGTGATCTCTTTTTGTATTCGAGTCCGTAAGCTATCTATAATAAAGATTAGTGTTGAGTCAAGGGCTTTGCTATGTGCTATGATCTTGAGAAAGTAGAAAGAATAAAATAGTTCATATTGATCTTACGGATAGTGATAGCTTCACACATAGAAAGTATGAGGCATAAAAATTGTTGAGAGTTGATGAATGTTGCCTTGGTCATCGTTGCAATTAATAGGAAGTGATAAGGAAAGAGGGGTTCACATATAAATATATTATCTTGGACACCTTTTTATGATTGTGAAGCACTCAATACGTATGACATGCTAAAAGAGTTGATGTTGGACAAGGAAGACAACATAATGGTTTATGTTTTCCGACATCTCAGTTAAAGTATATTGTCATTGACCTTCCAAACATGTTGAGCTTGCCTTTACCCCTGGTGCTAGCCAAATTCCTTGCACCAAGTAGAGATACTACTTGTGCTTCCAATTACCCTTAAACCCAGTTTTGCCATGAGAGTCCACCATACCTACCTATGGATTGAGTAAGATCCTTCAAGTAAGATGTCATCGGTGCAAGCAATAAAAATTGCTCTCTAAATATGTATGACTTACTAGTGTAGAGAAAATAAGCTTTGTACGAACTTGTTGTGGAAGTAATAAAAGCGACGGACTGCATAATAAAGGTACACATACAAGGGGCAATATAAAGTGACGTTCTTTTGCATTAAGATTTTATGCATCAACCCTAAACGCGCATGACAACCTCTGCTTCCCTCTGCGAAGGGCCTACCTTTTACTTTATGTTTTTATTTTATGCTTGAGTCAAGGTGATCCTGACCTTTCCCTTTTTAATTTTA
>NC_041383.1:577288112-577289469 GCF_002162155.2 Triticum dicoccoides | reverse complement strand
TAAAGAAATTATGGATCTCAAACAACAAGTCAATAAGCTCAAGGAGGAGAACCGCATCCTAAAGGGCATCATCGCCAAGAAGATAATAACACCAACCGTGAAGAAGGAGAAATAATTACATGGGTATGGGCACTCCCCTTGGCAACTGCCAATCTTGGGGGAGGTGCGCCGATATCGTATCACCATCACACTCCTATCTTTACTGCTTTATTTAGTTCGATCCTTTTAGTGGTGTCTTGATCTAGTAGTTTGAAGCTTTTGATGTCAAGTAGTTTTGAGTTTTGCATTGTGATCTCTTTTTGTATTCGAGTCCGTAAGCTATCTATAATAAAGATTAGTGTTGAGTCAAGGGCTTTGCTATGTGCTATGATCTTGAGAAAGTAGAAAGAATAAAATAGTTCATATTGATCTTACGGATAGTGATAGCTTCACACATAGAAAGTATGAGGCATAAAAATTGTTGAGAGTTGATGAATGTTGCCTTGGTCATCGTTGCAATTAATAGGAAGTGATAAGGAAAGAGGGGTTCACATATAAATATATTATCTTGGACACCTTTTTATGATTGTGAAGCACTCAATACGTATGACATGCTAAAAGAGTTGATGTTGGACAAGGAAGACAACATAATGGTTTATGTTTTCCGACATCTCAGTTAAAGTATATTGTCATTGACCTTCCAAACATGTTGAGCTTGCCTTTACCCCTGGTGCTAGCCAAATTCCTTGCACCAAGTAGAGATACTACTTGTGCTTCCAATTACCCTTAAACCCAGTTTTGCCATGAGAGTCCACCATACCTACCTATGGATTGAGTAAGATCCTTCAAGTAAGATGTCATCGGTGCAAGCAATAAAAATTGCTCTCTAAATATGTATGACTTACTAGTGTAGAGAAAATAAGCTTTGTACGAACTTGTTGTGGAAGTAATAAAAGCGACGGACTGCATAATAAAGGTACACATACAAGGGGCAATATAAAGTGATGTTCTTTTGCATTAAGATTTTATGCATCAACCCTAAACGCGCATGACAACCTCTGCTTCCCTCTGCGAAGGGCCTACCTTTTACTTTATGTTTTTACTTTATGCTTGAGTCAAGGTGATCCTGACCTTTCCCTTTTTAATTTTATCCTTTGGCAAGCTCCTCGTGTTTGAAAGATCATGATATATATATATATATATATATATATATATATATATATATATATATATATATATATATATATATATATATATATATATATCCAATTGGATGTAAGTTAGCATGTGCTATTATTGTTGACATCACCTAAAGGTGAATACGTTGGGAGGCAACACAATAAGCCCCTATCTTTCTCAGTGTCCAGTTGAAACTCTA
>NC_041383.1:577256290-577259288 GCF_002162155.2 Triticum dicoccoides | reverse complement strand
GCGAAAACTCCCTCCAGCTGCCAAATCCCGACACGTGAAATCCCCCTTCTAACCCTAAGCCGAAAGGGCCGCTAGTTCAAATCGGTGGGGGGTACTTTTGTAACACACCCTACATTTTTGACAAGCGCATTCCTAAGTCATGCTTCACCCCCTCCCATCGCCCCCTTTTCGCCATCTGAAATCCCAGGCCGCGATGACCTCTCTGCTCCAGCCGCGAAACCCCACCCTCCTTCGCCCGCCACCTCACCACTGCCCAGCCGGAGCCTCTTCCCTGACGACGTCGTCCACCGCAACAGCTCGACATCCCTCGTCCACCTCCCCGGATGAGGATCCGTCGTCCATCTCGTTGTCCCGCAGGTTCAGCCGCCCCGTCCTCCACCTCCAAGGAGTTGCTCCGATGATCGCCTCGTCTATCGCGGCTGCTCCATCCCCATAGTGTCGCCTTAACCTCCTCCACCGAAACCGCAACATCATCACTAACTCCTCGGATGAAGCCGAGGCCTACTCGGCGCCACCAAAGAGGTTGTACACTCATCGCATTGAACCTTCTCCTCAACTCGACCTCCTGACGCCGACGGTGCTCCATCCCGCACCCCCATGGAGCAGCTACCTTGAAGCCGGCGCCGCGGGCGACATCTCCATGGCGGCTCTCCCCCAGTGCGAGGCCCCTTCGGCGGCGGCATCCATACCAACCAGATATGTTGCTGCTGCTCTGGCTCTCGCTCGATCGCTCGCTCACCCAGCTGCTGCTGCTCTCCCCCTCGCTCATGCTGCTGTTCTGCTCTGATATAGCCACACTTCAGTTGACTGAATCGACTTTTGGGTCAGTTGATTTTCATGGATTGGGGGGCTTGCCGGAGTTAAGGAAGAACCACCCGCAGCGGGGACGGGGGCTCACCAGAGAGGTACCCCACTATCTATCTTAGGGTTAAGGGTGGGGGCGGGGGGTCTAGAGGGCTGGCCAGGGCGGCAGTGGGGAGTTGTTTCAGGGCGGTGAGCCAGCGGTGGGGCTGGCGGTTCGGCCGGTGGTGGCTGGCGGCTCAGGGGGGTGCAGGTTGAAGATGAACTGCAGGCCCTCCGTAAACTACATGTCAAGTGCCTCTCTGCTACCATTGTGTTCAGTTTCGACAGTAGCATTTAGATTCCACAGTAAATTTCAGTTTCGACAGTTAAGTTCAGAGTCAACAGTTTTTACCTCATCTGTTGTAGTCAGGTGGTTTTTGGTGATGTAAATTTTACAACTATTTTACATCATCTATTGGAGATGCTATTAGAATCCCACTTGAGATTGACGATCTCTGTCTTGTGCTACTTCAGCCTCGACGTCTTACGGCTCACTGGAGCTGCTCTAACGACAGAACAATCCATCACAACAGAGCAGTGCCCTGGACGCTGTCTATAGATTCCTCATATCTTCCTCCACACATCTGACAGCCACCTCTGCCTCTACTGCTTCAGTGACCAACCCAATGATGCTGAAGTCTACACGGGTACGGCAAAGAGGTTGTACACTTGTTGCATCACTTATTACTATACATTCACGTCGATCCATTAGGTCTATATTGGTTCAACGGAAAAACATAGCAATAGGGAATTTTCCAATGGCACTCTACTATTCAATTATTCATGCATTTTGTTGAAAGGAATGAAGCAAAACATCCACCTGGATCTACTTTTCCAAATCATATGCATGAAAACAAGACCAAGTGCATTAGTGGCTGAATAACATTCTAACTGTACACGCTTTCATATAGTTTCACTTTTTTTGGCCATGTTTCTTTGCATTCCTCTGCTCTTCCAATTCCTATAAACCAAACACCCAAGTTGAGAGGAATCATGTGTTTACAAATGCTCTGTTTACCATGTGCATTCCTATCCTATTCTGGTGTTTATCCTATCCCTGCGTTTTTAGAATCATGCAAGCCAAATGAGCCCTTACAGAATTACTTCAGTTACAGGTAGGTGTCGAAGGGAACTTTGTGTGGTTTGTCCTGCTCCTGCCGCGACGTCTTCCACCTCACCTGAGCTGTTCTATCGACAGAAGCCTCCACCAAACCAGACATCACGACTCCTGACCGTCTTTCACTGCCTCAGATCTCCTTCCCTGCCGCTAGCACCCACCGCAACGGCATCACCATCATCGACTCAGCAGATGAACCTGAGGAGTACACTGGTCCACAAGAGAGGTCGCACTCTTTTGTTTCTGCTTATGTTATGCATTGCTTAAAATTACCTGGTAGTTTATCATCCTGTTCACCTCTTGGACTCCCAAGACTGGTCCAAATTAATGTTCAAACTTGAATTCTAAATTATTTGTGGGGCACATATTGAGGCAGCAATGAATAGTATGTCTGTCTAATATCTGGTTCACCTAGGGTATGCCTATGTTGTTCATCTTGGGTGGGAAACAAATAGTAAAGCTATCATCATCTGTCTTTTTATTAAATTAAAGCAATCATCAGCCTGCTATCATTATTTTTGGATCCATCCACTGGTTGTTACCATCACTCTAAATTTCTGCATGCTCTCCTTATATAATCTCACCATATATTTTTTCGTATGCATGTCAGATATTGTACACAGTCATGATGAACATGGAGAGAAAAAGAGAAGAGTTTTGCGCAACAATACAATGTCATGCATACATCTCTCCATGGTGGGTTCAATGGCAAACCCTCCCCACCCCTCTCCAGATTGTAATCCATAGGAAGATATCTGTTCTGAGGCGGATTCAAACGCCGCTGACCACTCCTATTTACGCCCCAAGGTGTTTGCTCTACCTTGGCATGATGATGTTAGTCATATCATGCATATGTTTCCTTGCAGTGCCTACTTTTGACATCATATATGTCATCTGCTCAGTTTAGACATGTTCTGTAATGCCACCTGTTTAGTTTCTATATCATATATGGGAATTATGCAGTCTCATGTCTTTTAGCCAGCCATAATATATGTGAAATGTGCAATGCCATCCTGTTTAACTAGGCATCACATATTT
>NC_041383.1:577251706-577255201 GCF_002162155.2 Triticum dicoccoides | reverse complement strand
CAGTTGCAGGTGTTTGTCCAGGAGTTGTGTGTAAGTAATGTTATTCATGGCAATTACTTTGCTTCGTCCCATACATCCTACCTCCTTGATGGTTATAATACAACAAATTTTCCCATTTTTCTCTATAGAGAAGGACCGATTTGGAAACTCAGGATGAGGTAACCTGTGCCAATACCTCTGCTATCTTCAAGAATGCTTGGTGGCAGTATTGGAATTACCTGGAGGAAACGTACTTCACCGAAAAAGAAACTCATCAAATTCCCTTACGTTCTCCTGAGACACATTTACTGGACGATGACTGGGAATGCCTTTTTCTGTACTGGTCCCGAACCAAGAATGTGGTAAGGTCTATGGGCTCATTTTCTATTTTGAAGTATTATATTCTTGCGTCTTACTGTACTTTGTTCATGTAGAACAAGTGCCTAAACCTGAAGAACAACTGTTCTAATTTAAGATTCCATTACTATCATAGTTCAAAAAAGCGCTAGGCGTTAATTGTGTGTTTTTCCACCGCCTTGCACTTTACTGACCAAAGTGCATGCTTATGCGCAGTTATGCACAGATTAAGCGTAGTTATGCGCAATGCGTTTTGCCAACGCCTAGAGCCTAGGCACGCTTAAGCGCTCGCTTAGGCGCGCATTTTTTAACTATGATTGCTTTGCTCTTGTATCACTGTATTTACTCATACAAACTTATTTTTAAATTGAAGGATCCAATCGAAACTCCAATGGCACAGCAGGTATGTTCACGCATGTTTCTTTAACAGGTTTGTTCATATCAATAGCTCTATTGATTTCAATTTCAATTGTGTATACAATTGACTTTCATATCATGCACATTACTAGCATCACAACAGAGCCAATAGTGTTGTTGTACATGTAGACCCATGGTACCCATCTAAAATCTTGTTGTGCCGTGTAGTTTCCCACGCTTTGTATTCTTTCACTGCTGCTTTGTCTTGAACTGATATGATTTGAACCGTGTCTCTATTTTGATTTGGGAAGACAATGCAGTGACCATAGGACATAGATATATGTTTGTTTGATTCTTTTATTATGTACTAGTACTTGGCAATAGAAGACACGGTAGTTTAATCCTGTCCACCTTAATAATGAACTGGTTCACCAAAATGAGTTTGATATACTAGTACATGCTAAACTTGTTATGTGTCTGCTTGTTTCTTCTTTTAGAATGCTGACAGAATATTGGGGAAGAGTGCCTTATTATGCAATGGTAAAGTAATCGAGATAAGGTTTAGGATAGTGACACATCCTTGTTGGTCTCCAACAAAGCTAATAAAATAGCTAAGGAAGACTATCTTGAAGGCAGCGAGACAACCCCAAAGTCCACTCTTGGTTTAGTGTTCGAGTTACTAGCCACTACCGCTTGCACAAGCTATTCAAACTCACTGTCTGAATCAGTTCGGTTTCTTGAGTCTCAACTACAAGCTGAAAGACATCGATCAACTATGTTGCGACAAGAAGCGGAAGGACTGTGGAAGTCCCTGGAGCATTCACATGCATACTTTCTGTTTGCAATAGCAAGCGTTGGAGGATTTTAGTGCCAAACAGGACAAAGCTAATATGCTTGCTAAGCTTATTTCCAGCATGGTGGATACCCACAATAACATTTGTTGAGCTCTTCTGAAGTTGTTTCAGTTATGCTCTTGTTTTGCTGCCGCGTTTATTTGCACTGGTGGCCAATTTTGACGGCCAGTGTATGTAATATGCTTCTTTGTTCCCTATATTTGCGGTGGTGGCGAACTTTGATGCCCAGTGGATGTAATATGTGTAATAGCGGTAATAGTCTAGCATTAATTGCTTGCTTATTTATTTCCTTATTGTCTTGTTTAGTTGTTTGCTTGTAGTCACTGCAGTTCTTTTTCTGTGTTTTTCTAGTGGCCACAATAGCCTATTTTTGGTAACTAGGCCAAAATAATCATGGCAACACACTGACTATTGTAACCATGGGCCTCCTGCAGGCCGTATGATCCATGGGCCTGCTTCTGGTCGTAGGATCCACTGGCCTTCTATACGGGCCGTAGGATCCAGTGGCCTTCTATACGTGCCTTAGGATTCTTGGGCCTTCTACGGGCCGTAGGGTCCATGGGCCTTCTACGGGCCATACGATCCATGGGCCTTCTACGGGCGGTACGATCCATGGGCCTCATACGGGCCATAGGATCCATGGGCCTTCTACAGGGCGTATCATCATTTCGCCAATCATGGGATGTACTATTCGTGGACCATAACGGGCCGTTAATATGCCGTATTTGGTAACTCTATGAAAACAGTCCAACGGGTTTTTTTTGACATGAAAACGGCCCAACGTATTAATGGTCCACAAGTGGGCCGACTATAACGATGGGCTGAATTTGGCCCACAAGCAGAAAATGACAGTAACGGGCCGTATGTAACCGAATGTTGCAAATGAGCCCAAGAATCAATGGGCCTTGAGAAGGCCGAATGATAACTTGGGCTGGAAATGGCCCAATGGAATAACGGGCCGTTAATGGGTATAAAGTGGTACATTGTTCATTACGGGCCAGTTTCACCACATGTCGTTAATGGGCCAAGAGTTACAAAGGGCCTCATATGGGCTGAAAGAAGTCAGGGGCCACACATGGGCTGGAAGTTAAAATGGGCTGGAATCATATTGGACGGCCCAGATGACGCTACTTGGCCTAATTCCGAGAGGTCATAACGGGCCCTGGGTTAGCGGGTTGTAAATGGGCTATATGCGAACATGCCATTAACAGGCTTTCCGTGGGCCGGCCCGCCACCTTTTGACCAAGTCAAACAGGCTGGCCTTTTCACAGCAATGGGCCTCTGTTGGGCCGTGCCACATGTTTTTGTATCATAGGTGCCTTCGGTCCAATGAGTGGATGACATCTGTCCCAATGGTGAGCCAACACGTGTTTCCTCCACCAATGATGATTTTACACGTGGAAAATCCCCATTGGTCGGTAATATTAACGGGTTATCGGATCCAAAACCGGACCCGATAGCTTAACGACGTTCCGTTATGGTGTATTCCACGTGTCAGTTACCCTTGACGAAAGCACTTCTGTGACGCGGGATTTATCATCATGGAAGTGGACACTTCCGTGATGATAATTTTGGTAATGTCATGGAACACTTCTACGACAGCACAGGTATGACTATCTTGATTCTGTCATAAAATCGTCATGGATGTACATGCAGGACAAAAAACACGACCTACTATGACAAACACGTATCATCACGGAAGTGTATTGTTTTTGTAGTGCTCGTCCACATCACGTCATCTTTCTTATTGCAGTACTCCCTTTCTCCATGAACTTAATACACTAGATGCATGCTGGATAGAGCTCTATGTGTGGAGTAATAGTAGTAGATGCAGGCATGAGTCGATCTACTAATCTTGGACGTGATGCCTATATAATGATCATTGCCTGGATATCGTCATAACTATTCAATTTTCTATCAATTGCCCAACAGTAATTTGTTTACCCAC
>NC_041383.1:577205126-577251197 GCF_002162155.2 Triticum dicoccoides | reverse complement strand
TATTTGCTTTTATTTTCAGATCTATATTATCAAAAACCTCAAAATACCTCACTAAGTTTTATTTGCTTTTATTTGCATCTATCAATCTACTACAATTTTATCCCGTCAACTCGACAATTTCTGGCACCGTTACTGGAAAGGGATTGACAACCCGTTTAATGCGCCAGGTTGCAAGTATTTGTTCTTTGTGTGCAGGTACCGTTTATATAGTGTTGCGTGGTTATCCTACTGGTTCAATAACCTTGGTTTCATAACTGAGGGAAATAATTACCGTCGTTGTGCTGCATCATCCCTTCCTCTTTTAGGAAATGCCAACGCATCTCAAGCGCATGTCATGCGACAACACCTTCGATGTTGTCGTGTTCATCCACAGGTACTTCGACGCCCCATGCTATAGATGAAGTGCTGGTAGGCGGCCTAGTGTGGTCGGGTGCACCACCTCTTGATGGTCTGCTACACACAAAGGCCAGCCTGGCGGGATCAACACTGGGTCGACCTCCCGCCCCTGTCTCATCGATTATTGCACCGGTGGAGGTGGTGCCGACTGGCAACCTTTCGGCTATTATGCCGATGCAGGCGATGTCGGCCGTGGTTGACCTTACGGCGACCACAGACATAGAGGACCCCATGGTGAAAGTGCGGCACTCGACGTCTGCGACCCTTTCTACATGGACATCGTCATCTTCTTCTTCATGCACGACTTCATCTGGGGCTATTGGGGAGGGGGTTTCTACACCAACTTCATCCCCTCCCCCAATAGATAAGCATGTGCAAGATGCATCTATGGAGATGACTCCCTCTTGTCGTAGTATTCGACATATGGTTGGTAAGGATGGACAGATGAACATGGATGAGGATTCATTAGCCGAGGTAATGTGTCATAAAATGGTGCCTAACCTCGACAATACATGTACAATCTCGTCATCCAAATCCTTATTAGCTTTCTCTGCTACTACAATTGCTTCAAACCTAAATAACATTGGTGTTAGTTTAGGTAGTAATGAGAAGTATATTTCTGTTTTGGCTAATGCTTTGAGATACATGGAGTATGAACTGTTAAAGCTTACTCCATTGGTTTCTACCAAACTTGTCCCCACTCATCTAGATTAGGAGGAGTTGCACTCTATAGTATTGGTCACCTCCTGGCAGATGTAGTGAGAGAGGTTTCAAACATGGGCTTGGATGAACCTGGGCTTAGTTCATTGCATGAACTTAGAACATCCAAACGTGAATCTAAAGCCACCCATTCGAAAAAGGGTCAAAATTCATTTAAGAGAACTAAAATGTCTAAATTTCCCATTGTTTCCAAATGAATGGCATGTTCTATAATAGCAGAGGTCTTGGTGACTTGGCTAAACTTTTATTCATTGTAGATTGTAATAGGGGGCATAATATTGATTTTTTTGGCTATTTTAGAAATGGGTAGACATGATTTCTTGGTAAGTCTTCTTAACCGTCTTTCTGGCGGACTTTACCTAGATTTCACATTCGCCTAGGGGTCGTTATGGGGGTTGGATGGCGAGTATCATATTAAATTCCATATCCGTAACAAAGTTGACAACTTCACATGGACTCTTGTCGCCGTGTATGGTGTAGCCCATGATGAATTCAAGGCCGACTTTCATCGTGAGCTTGTTAATCTGGCAAAAGTTAATCCCTATCCTATTCTGATAGGTGGTGATTTTAACTTGCCAAACCAAAAAGTGTCATGGTAGGTTTTATAATCATTGTCCTTTCCTATTCAAAATTGTATGGATGGTCTTGATTTACAAGAGGTTTCCATGATTGGAAGACAGCCCACTTGGGCGAACAGTATTCTTGAACTGACATACGAGAAATAGATCGTGTGTTAGAGGATACTGAATGGGAAACTAAATTCCCTATGGTTTTCATATGTGCATTACCATAAATTCCTTGGTGGTTGGTCTAGGCACACTGCGGGTATCTTCAAAAGAGAAGAATGATCTCACGCTCATTAGAAATGATTTAGAAGCCAGATTGACCACTATCTGAACATGAAATTGAAATCAAGAGTCAATCAAATGCACAGATATCTCGACTTCTAAGAGAAGAGGAGCTCAAGTGGTACCATGTAGCGACCAGACCTCAAAAAGTCTGATCTCTATGCATCAGTGTCATCCCTGGATCGGTAATGCTGACACGCATAGTACTTGAAGGATTTATAACAGAGTGGCAATCACGCACTTATTACATCCAATGTCTCAAAAGAGAACTTATTACAATAAATATGGCTTAAGGCCATCTAATAATGATAACCGCAGAAGGCTTGGAAGATAAGCGAGTCCATCAACTCCAACGACATCACTGAGTATAAGATAACAACCTAAGGCACCTTACTCGTCGTCAAAAAGTCTGCAACATGAACGTTGCAGCCCGAAAACGGGCCAGCACATGGAATATGCTGGCAATGTAACACATAGAGAGTAATGAACAGAATAATGCTATACTACATGCATATATGGCTGGTGGAAAGCCCTATGGTTACAGTTTTAGCATAAAACCAATTTTTCCCTACTGCAAAAGGAATAAATTTTATTTAACTATCGTGGTGGTTGTTAAACATTGAGAAGGGTACTCCAACTCAAGCCCAATTAAGTAACATCATTAACCCAACAAGATTAAATTAAAGTAACATGATGAGATTCACATGATAATCCAGGAACTAGATACTCAAAACGTCTATAACTAGGGACACGGCACCATGATTAGTTTATACACTCTGCAGAGGTTTGCGCACTTTTCCCCACAAGAGTCGGTCTCCTCCGCTAGATTCTCGCACTACAAGGTGTTTGAGAAACGGATGACCGAGACACAGTCTTTCAGAAGCATAAACTCCCTACTCCGGGTAGACAGTTACACCTACTTTCCCCTAGATGTGCTAGTCTACCTCTTCAAGATTTCACACAACTTAATCAACTATGCTAGAGCCCATAGTAGCTTGTGGCTGCACACGGAAGTTTCTAGCATGAATAATCTCATGATCCCTTTGAGCCTGGGTGGCGGTCCATAGGAGAATCACACGGTACCCCGGGATTTCCAAAAATACAGGCAACACTAGGTTCCCCAGGTGCCTCAATCCACCCAGACGTGAGATTAAGTTGCCACCTTAAGTAAACCATTAAATAACCATCTCACATCTGTCATGAATACACTAACCCAATCCACGTCTACTAGCATAGCATAGCAACATAAGCAAACGTAGAAGTAACTCCCAAAGGTTTGATAATAAAACAGGTAATAGGTTCTACCTCATCTACTTCCCAAAACCCACATATTAAACAGATCCTGACCAAGCAATTGTTTGAGGATTGATCTGATGCAATAAAACTGGGTAGTAAAGAGGTATGATCAAAGTGTTACTTGCCTTGCTGATGATCCGTGAAACCTAGAGATTCGAAGCAGCAAGCGGCGCACTCCGGGTACTCTATTGCAAACAAACTAGCATACAATAAGAACTCATCTAATGCACAAGTAAAACTCAAATATGAGATCTAACCAGAAAGTTCAAATTAAGAACTATGGTTTGCAAAAAGAATCAAATCAAACGAAGCAACGAAAGTCAAACGGCGAAAAAAACAAGCTTTGTTTACTAATCTGGACCTAAGTCAAATTTTACAGTAGCAAAAACTTGTTTGAGTGGGTTAAATGGAAACAGGGTTTTGAGAAGAAACTCTAGACGCTCGAATCGCCTGATTCCGATAAACGAGCGAAAAGTTATACTAGAACGAAAATCGGATCAGAAATCACCATCTGGAATAATCGCGGAAAATCCGAGAAAAAGAAAAACGGACGAACAGGCTGACGAATGAACGTTCGCTGTTTGTGACTAAAATATGAAAACCGTTCGTTAAAACGAACGAACGAACGGGTGTTTGCTAAATAACTAAACCGGGAAAAAAATTAAACCGATCTAAAAAAATAAAATAGACCGGGGTTTTTTTAAAAAAAAATCGAGCGGTTAACCGGAAGAAAACTGGCGACGGCGGCGGCGGCTACCTCGGGTCGGGGTCCGGCGAGGTCGGCAGCGACGGCGGCGAGGGGATCCGGCGGCGGGGCGGTGGGGTCGGACGCGGGCAGCGGGGCGGCGTTGTGATCCCACGGCGGTGACGTCGGGTGCGGGCGGCGGCGTCGAGCGCAGGCGCGGCAGCGTTGGACGGCGCTAGGGTTTCGGGGGCTGGGCTGGCGGCTCGGGCTCCCCCGGCTTATAAGGCCGGCCGGGCCAGGAGTCCTAGTTGGACATGGCCCTGTTAGGTCGGTAACTTATTTTTTAATACTTCCGCGCAGAAAAACGAATAAAAGAAATACTAAACGGACTCCAAAAATCCTTAAATAAATTTTCCCCGACTTCTAAAATCAAGCCGTACAAGATGGACATTTATTTGGGGCCTAAATGCAACTTTAAAAAACGCACATTTTTCCTAAATTCAAATAAAATAGCCAAAAACTCCGAAATAAAATATTATTTGATTTTTTTATTAAATTGCCAATATTTCTTTATTTTGGGAAAGTCATTTTATTCCCTCTCGCATATTTTCATAAAAGAAACAATTGAAGATAAAATAAATCAAATCAAATGATCCTATTTCCAAAATTTGAGAAAACTCAAATATGAAAATAACGAAATCCCCAACTCTCTCCGTGGGTCCTTCAGTTGCGTAGAATTTCTAGGATCAAACCAAAATGCAATAAAATATGATATGAATGATGATCTAATATATAACATTCCAAATTGGAAATTTGGGATGTTACAAACCTACCCCCGTAAGATGAATCTCGCCCTCAAGATTCGGCTTGGCTAGAAAATAGGTGAGGGTGGTCCTTCAACAAATCTTCCTCTCGCTCCCAGGTAGCTTCATCTTCAGTATGGTGGCTCCACTGAACTTTGTAAAACTTGATAACCTTGCTGCGGGTGACTCGGCTGGCAAACTAGAGAATCTTGACTGGTTTCTCCTCATAGGTCAAATCACTATCCATCTGAATCGCTTCCAGCGGCACTGTATCTCTCAGCGGTATATCAGCCATCTCTGCGTGGCACTTCTTCAATTGCGAAACGTGGAACACATCATGAACTCCTGACAATCCTTCAGACAATTCCAACTTGTAATCAACTTCTCCCATACACTCCAAAACTTTGTATGGTCCTACAAAACATGTTGCTAACTTTCTCTTAACTCCAAAGTGCTTAACTCCTCGAAGTGGAGATACACGAAGATAAACTCTATCTCCAACTTTGTAAGCTGTCTCCTTGCATTTAGAATCTGCATAGCTCTTCTGTCTGGACTGGGCTACCTTGAGCCTATCGCGAATCAACTTCACCTTCTGTTCAGACTCCTTAATCAAATCTGGTCCAAACAACTGGCGGTCTCCAACTTCATCCCACAACAATGGGGTCCTGCACCTCCTTCCGTACAAGACTTCGAAAGGGGCCATCTTCAGACTGTATTGATAACTGTTGTTGTAAGAGAACTCCGCATACGGCAAATTCTCGTCCTAACTAGATCCATAATCTAGCGCACAAGCTCTCAGCATGTCTTCCAGAATATGATTGACTCTATCGGTCTGTCCATCTGTCTACGGATGAAAGGTTGTACTGAACTCTAGCCTGGTGCCCAAACTTTCATGCAACTGATTCCAGAACTTTGAGGTAAACTGGGTTCCTCTATCTGATACAATTCTCCTCCGAACTCCATGCAGACATACAATCCTGGTGATGTATATCTTGGCCAACTTAGCACTGGTGTAAGTGGTCTTCACTACGATGAAATGAGCTACCTTCGTCAATCGATCGACTACAACCCATATCGAGTCATAGCCTGAACGAGTCCTGGGCAATCCCGTGATAAAATCCATGCCTAGTTTATCCCACTTCCATTCGAGTATGTGCAATGGCTGTAGCAATCCTGCTAGCTTCTGATGTTCTTCTTTCACTCTCTGACAAACTTCACACACTGCTACATACTCTGCAATATCCTTCCTCATTCCGGTCCACCAGAAAGTGTCCTTCAAATCTAGATACATCTTGGTGTTTCTTGGGTGAATCGAGTACGGCGAATCATGGGCCTCTTGCAGAATCAACTTCCTAATCTCCGGGTCATTAGGCACATAAACGCGGTCTTCAAACCATAAGGTATCATGCTCATCCTCACGAAATCCTTTAGCCTTTCCTTTGCTCATCCTCTCCTTTATCTCAGCAATCTCCTTGTCGGTCTTCTGAGCTTCTCTGATCTTATCCATCAAAGTCGACTGAATCTCCAATGCTGCAACCTAACCTCTTGGAACTATCTCCAAACATAGCTCACGAATATCCTTGGCTAACTCCCTTGGTAACTCTCCGGTCAAGAGTGTGTTGACATGGCTCTTGCGGCTCAATGCATCGGCTACTACGTTAGCCTTTCCGGGGTGATTATGCAATCTCATATCATAATCTTTGATGAGCTCCAACCATCTCCTTTGCCTGAGATTTAACTCCTTCTGTGTGAAAATGTACTTCAAACTCGTATGATCCGTGTACACCTGACAATGATTTCCAATGAGAAAATGTCTCCAAATCTTCAATGCATGCACTACGACTGCTAACTCCAAATCCTGGGTAGCATAATTCAACTCATGGGGCTTAAGCTGTCGTGAGGCATATGAAACAACTCTTCCCTCCTGCATAAGCACTGCTCCAAGTCCTCGATGTGAAGCGTCGCAATACACCTCGTAATCCTTGCGCTGATCTGGCAATATCAACATTGGTGATGTAACCAAACATTTCTTCAACTCCTGAAAACTAGCCTCACATTCTTCAGTCCATTTGAAGTTGGTATCCTTCTTCAACAACTCCGTCATGGGCTTAGCAATCTTCGAGAAATTCTCAATGAACCTCTGGTAGTATCCTGCGAGTCCAAGAAAACTCCGGATCTCTCCAACTGTTGTTGGTGCTTCCCAATTTGTCAAATTGACAGCTTTGGTGGGGTCTACTACTATTCTTTCTCCGGATATAACATGTCCGAGGAATCCAACTTCCTTCAAGAAAACTCACATTTGCTGAACTTGGAATATAACTGATGTTCTCTGAGCTTCCCAAGTACCAAACGCAAATGCTCCTTATGCTCCTCTTCGTTCTTTGAGTAGACCAAAATATCATCAATGAACACCATGATGAACTTATCTAGAAACTCCATAAACACCTTGTTCATCATGTTCATGAAATATGCAGGTGCGTTAGTCAACCCAAAAGACATAACGGTACACTCATACAGCCCGTACCTGGTGGTAAAAGACGTCTTAGGTATATCCTGGTCTCGAATCTTCAACTGGTGGTATCCTGATCACAGATCGATCTTGGAAAATACCTTAGCTCCTTGCAATTGGTCAAACAGGTCATTGATCATCGGCAACGGGTACTTGTTCTTGATTGTCACTTCATTCAATCCTCCATAATCAACAACCATTCTCAATGATCCATCCTTCTTCTCCACTAGAAGCACTGGTGATCCCCAAGGTGAAGAACTTGGGAGAATATATCCTTTATCCAGTAACTCCTTAATCTGCTTCTTAATTTCCTCCAAATCTTGGGCGGGCATCCTATATGGTCTCTTAGATATTGGCCCAGTGCCTGGCAAAAGCTCAATCAAAAACTCAATGTCTCTATCCAGTGGCATGCCTGACAACTCTTCTGGAAATACGTCAGGAAAATCCTTCACCACTAGTACTTCCTCCTGTACAACTCCTGATAAAGAATTCACTTGGGTCCTCTTTAGCTCATGTCATGACACATACTTGATCCTTCTTCCTTCCTGGGTGGTAAGCAAAACAGACTTACTGGCGCAATCAATGTTTCCTCCATACATCGATAGCCCATCCATACCCAGAATCACATCCAAACCTTGCGATTCCAAAACTATCAAATTCGAAGGGAAAACATGTCTGCCTATGGCCAATGGTACTTGAAAACATCCTTGACTAGCCATATACTCCGCTCCTGGTGAGCTTACTAGCATAGGTGTTCTAAGAACTTTGGTGGGCAGTTTATACTTATCCACAAATCCCCTTGATATGTATGAATGAGATGCACCAGTATCGAAAAGAACGATTGCAGTAAATGACTTAACCAAAAACTTACCTATTACTGCATCGGGCTAGGCTTCAACCTCCTCCACGCTAACGTGGTTCACCTGTCCCTTGTTGAAAGGGTTCGTCTTCATCACAGAGCTTCCATTGCCATTTCCATTCAGGGCATTCAGTGGCATAATGTCTAGTCTTCTGGCATTTGTAGCAGGTAATGTGGCTCAGATCCCTCTTGGCTGGGGTTGATGGGTTGGTGCGGTTATGTCCGTTGCTTCCTCCATTCCCATTACCGTTCTTGGGGCCACTATGGTTGTGCGAACTACCTCCTCCATGGGTATGCTGAAAATGTCCTCCCGAATTCGGGGTAAAACGAGTCTTCTGCTGAGCTCCAGAATTGTACTTCCCTTGTCCATAGTTCCTCTTGCATTTGTCAATCTGCTGCTGCTTCCCTTCAATCATGAGAGCATGATCTACCAACTCCTGGTAGTTGTCGAAGGTTGCTACCATCAACTGCATGCTCAGCTCATCATTCAGTCCTTCCAAAAACTTCTCCTGCTTAGCTGCATCCGTAGCAATGTCATCTAGGGCGTAACGTGCTAGCTTACTAAAGTCATCCACATACTCGCCAACAGTACAGCCTCCTTGGCGTAAGTTGCGAAACTCACGCTTCTTCATGGCCATGGCTCCTGCTAAAACATGAGCAGTACGAACAGCCTGTTGAAACTGGTCCCATGTGACAGTGTCGATAGGATAGGTGGCTGTGAAATTCTCCCACCATGATGCTGCGGGTCCATCTAGCTGATGTGCGGCAAAATGCACCTTCTCCACATCTGTGCATCCTGCAGTGGTTAACTCCCTTCCCATCTTGCGGAGCCAATCATCTGCAACTATCGGCTCGGTGCTACTGGAGAACACCGGCGAATTAAGCCTCAAGAAACGGGCTAAGTGATAAACAGGTGGTGGTGGTGGGTTGTTGTTGTTGTTGTTCCCCTGATTCTGATTCTGGACTATGACCTGCATCAATGCATTCTGCTGCTGGATCAACTGAGTGAGCTCCGGTGCGAAAGCAAATCCATTGTCACGTCTCGGAGGCATCTGAGGGTTTAGAAAAGATGAGAATACATAATAGAATGAGGTCTAGAGAGATAACACTACCCATATGTACATGAGACAAAAGCAAACAATATCACTCCAATCAATTCAAACAAGGGCATACAACAGTCTAACTATCGTTACAGAAGTGCTCGGACTATGATATATAATTGGGGGAATGCTACTACTGTTATGGTGGCCGACTAGTAAAATTGATCGGTTGAAGACTCCATGATATCTGGTCCAGCTACATCAACAAAGTCATCATCACTATCGTCTGGGTCCGAGTCGGTGTCATCGATGATGATTTAGTTCTCCGACAAGTGCAATCATCGTCTTCTTCTCCAGTCGCGGGAAATCCCATCAACATGTTTAGCTTCTTCTTCAGATCATCATTCTTCTCCACGAGTGTCGTCATTTCCTCCTCATATCCATCGTGTGTAGACTTGAGTTCTTCTTCCAGCTCCTTGATCTTGGTCAATGCCTTCTTAAGATCTATGATGCCTGCGCACATCTGGTTCTCCTAGCGACGAATGTGCTGGTTTAACTCCTGGATGAAAGCTGCAATTGATCTATCCTTCCGGGTGCTGATCATCTCCCATTGCTCATCTCGGCACCCACAAATTTGGTAGATGGTATCCTTAAGATCCTTGTGGTAAACTTCTCCAATGCGTCTTATTGTGATGTGGGCTGCCATGCTCTTTCCTAGACTCCAGGTTGGTGCATCATAGGAAAACTCTATGGGCTCAGTGACGGGCATGAACGTCCTTCCTAGAACTTGAACTTGAATCATTCAGCGCTCTTCTTCGGGTAAAGTGGCGATGTAGGTCCTGGTGAAGCTTGGTACTCCAATGTTCAGGTATCTAGTGACTTCCTTCAAGTGGCGTCCAAAGGGTGTATCTTCATCCGGTTGCGTGAACTTGTTCCTTGCATCCGCCATCCTAAAAGAGTAGAAAAGATGAGGAGTCAGATATGAGAAGAGAGAGTAGTGATCTAGGGTTTTAGCTTAGTGGTTGTGTCCTACAATCAGCGTGTGCTCTAATACCATCTTGTAGTGAGCAGACCTCAAACAGTCTGATCTCTTTGCATTAGTGTCATCCATGGATCGGTAATGCTGACACGCACAATACTTGAAGGATTTATAACAGAGTGGCAATCACACACTTATTACATTGAATGTCTCAAAAGAGAACTTATTACAATAAATATGGCTTAAGGCCATCTAATAATGATAACAGTGGAAGGCTTGGAAGATAAGTGAGTCCATCAACTCCAACAGCATCACTGAGTATAAGATCACGACCTAAGGCACCTTACTCGTTGTCTGAAAAGTCTGCAACATGAATGTTGCATCCCGAAAATGGGTCAGCACATGGAATATGCTGGCGATGTAACACATAGAGAGTAATGAACAGAATAATGCTATACTACATGCATATATGGCTGGTGGAAAGCTCTATGGTTACAGTTTTTGCATAAAGCCAATTTTCCCTACTTCAAAAGGAATAAATTTTATTTAACTATCATGGTGGTTGTTAAACATTGAGAAGGGTACTCCAACTCAATCCCAATTAAGTAACATCATTAACCCAACAAGATTAAATTAAAGTAACATGATGAGATTCACATGATAATCCAGGTACTAGATACTCAAAACGTCCATAATCGGGGACACGGCTAACCATGATTAGTGTATACACTCTGCAAAGGTTTGCGCACTTTTCCCCACAAGAGTCGATCTCCTCCACTGGATTATCGCACTACATGGTGTTTGAGAAACGGGTGACCGAGACATAGTCTTTCAGAAGCATCAACTCCCTACTCCGGGTAGACACTTACACCTACTTTCCCTTACATCTCCTAGTCTACCTCTTCAAGAGTTAACAAAATTTGATCAACCATGCTAGAGCCCATAGTAGCTTGTGGCTGCACACGGAAGTTTCTAGCATGAATAATCTCATGATCCCTTTGAGCCTGGGTGGCGGTCCATAGGATAATCACACGGTACCCCGGGATTTCCAAAAATACAGGCAACACTGGGTTCCCCAGGTGCCTCAATCCACCCAGATGCGAGTTTAATTTGCCACCTTAAGTAAGCCATTAAATAACAATCTCACATCTGTCATGAATACACTCACCCAATCCACGTCTACTCGCATAGCATAGCAACATAAGCGAACGTAGAAGTAACTCCCAAAGGTTTGATAATAAAACAGGTAATAGGTTCTACCTCATCTACTTCCCAAAACCCACATATTAAACAGATCCTAACAATGCAATTGTTTGAGGATTGACCTAATGCAATAAAATTGGGTAGTAAAGAGGTATGATCAAAGTGTTACTTGCCTTGCTGATGATCCGTGAAACCTAGAGATTCGAAGTAGCAAGCGGCGCACTCTGGGTACTCTACCGCAAACAAACAAGCATACAATAAGCACTCATCTAATGCACAGGTAAAACTCAAATAAGAAATCTAACCAGAAAGTTCAACTTAAGAACTCTGGTTTGCAAAAAGAATCAAATCAAACGAGGCAACGAAAGTCAAACCGCAAAAGAAACAAGCTTTGTTTACTAATATGGACCTAAGTAAAATTTACAGTAGCAAAAACTTGTTTGAGTTGGTTAAACGGAAGGAGGGTTTTGAGACGAAACTCTAGACGCTTGAATCGCAACATTCTGATAAACGAGTGAAAAGTTATACTAGAACGAAAATCGGATCTGAAATCGCGATCTAGAATAATCACGGAAAATCCGAGAAAAAGAAAAACGGACGAACAGGCTAACGAACGAACGTTCACTGTCTGCGACTAAAAGACGAAAACCATTCATTAAAATGAACGAACGAACGAATGGGCCTTCGCTAAATAACTAAACCGGGAAAAAGAATAAAACTGATCTAAAAAATAAATTAAACCACGAGCTATTTTAAAAAAAAGGGTAACCGGAAGATAACCGGCGGCGGCGACGGCAAGGGGATCCGGTGGTGGAGGGGTCGGCGGCGGGGCGGCCGGGTCGGACGCGGGCGGCGGGGAGGCGTCGGGATCCGGCGGCGGCGGCGGCGGGCGCGGGCGGCGGTGTCGAATGCGAGCGGCGGCGGCATCGGAGAGCGCTAGGGTTTCGGGGGTGGGGCTGGCGGCTCGGGCTCCCCCGACTTATAAGGCCGGCCGGGCCAGGAGTCCTAGTTGGACACAACCCGGTTAGGGCGGTAACTTTTTTTAAATACTATTACGCAGAAAAACGAATAAAAGAAATACTAAACGGACTCCAAAAATCCCAAAATGAATTTTCTAAAATCAAGCCGGACAAGATGAACATTTATTTGGGGCCTAAATGCAATTGTGAAAAACGCACATTTTTCCTAAATTCAAATAAAATAGCCAAAAACTCTAAAATAAAATCTTATTTGATTTTTTTATTAAATCCTCAATATTTCTTTATTTTGGGAAAGTCATTGTATTCCCTCTCGCATATTTTTATAATAGAAAAATTGAAGATAAAATAAATAAAATCAAATGATCCTATTTCCAAAATTTGAGAAAACTCAAATATGAAAATAACGAAATCCCCAACTCTCTCTGTGGGTCCTTGAGTTGCGCAGAATTTCTAGGATCAAACCAAAATGCAATAAAATATGATATGCAATGATGATCTAATGTATAACATTCCAACTTGGAAAATTGAGATGTTACATACCAACATTCAAACTCTCACTTTATTCTAAAAGGGGATCCAAATACTATATATTTCCATGGTGTAGCTAATGGCAGACACCGGAAGAAACTTATTCATTCTCTTATACAAGAGGATGGTATGATTGAAGGTCATGAGCAACTTAAATCATGTACTATTAATTATTAAAATTTTGTTTTGGGCTCCTGAAGAGGGTAAGTTTTCGATGGATGATTCCCAAATAGACAATATTCCCCAGGTGTCTATTGAGGACAATAACCTTCTAACAGCTCCTTACTCCGAGGAGAAGATAAAGGAGGTTTTCCTGATGGAACACAACAAGGCCCATGGTCCGAATGGTTTTCCAGCTGAGTTCTATCAGAACTTCTGGGAGGTTATCAAACCAGATCTTCAAGATTTGTTTGGTCACCTCCATCCTGGACAATTTAAATTGTTCCTCCTAAACTTTGATCAGATAATTTTATTACCTAATGTTAAGGAGTAAGTAAGGATACAACAGTATAAACCTATCCGCCACCTTGATGTAAGTTTTAAAGTCTTCACGAGAGTCACGATGATTAGGCTAATAGGTGGTTGACTGATACGTCTCCAACGTATCTATAATTTTTTATTGTTCGATGCTATTATATTATCTGTTTTGGATATTTTATATGCATTAATATACTATTTTATATCATTTTTGGGACTAACCTATTAACCTAGTGCCCAGTGCCAGTTGCTGTTTTTTCCTTGATTTCGGCTTTTTAGAAAGGAATATCGAACGGAGTCCAAATGGAATAAAACTTCCGCGATGATTTTTCTTGGACTAGAAGACACCTACGTGACTTGGAGAGAGGGCCAGAAGAGTCCCGAGTAGACGACAAGCCCTCAGGGCGCACCCTGGGGGGGCGCCCCTGGCTTGTTGGCCCCTCGGGAGTCCCCCAACCCTAATCTTTGCACTATAAATTCCAAAATATTCCCAAAACATCAGAAGCGTCCACAAAAATACTTTTTCGCTTCCGCAAGTCTCTCTTCCCGTGAGGGACCTACGAGTCCATAACTAGTAGCTAGATGGCTTCTTCTCTCTCTTTGATCCTCAATACCATGTTCTCCTCGATGTTCTTGGAGTTCCATCCGATGTAATCTTCTTTTGCGGTGTGTTCATTGAGATCTGCTGAATTGTGGAATTATGGTCAGTTTATCTATGAATATTATTTGAGTCTCCTCTGAATTCTTATATGCCTGATTTGAAGCTATGTAATTTCTTTATGATTTATTGATTTGGTTTGGCCAACTAGATTGATCTATCTTGCAATGGGAGAGGTGCTTTGTGATGGATTCAATCTTGCGGTGTCCTCTCTTAGTGACAGAAGGGGCAGCAAGGCACGTATTGTATTGTTGCCACTAAGGGTAAAAAGATGGAGTTTATATCATATTGCTTGAGTTTATCCCTCTACATCATGTCATCTTGCTTAATGTGTTACTCTGTTCTCTTGAACTTAATACTCTAGATGCAGGCAGGAGTCGGTCGATGTGTGGAGTAATAATAGTAGATGCAGATTCATTTCGGTCTACTTGTCACAGACGTGATGCCTATATTCATGATCGTTGCTTTAGATATCGTCATAATTATGCGTTTTTCTATCAATTGCTCAATAGTAATTTGTGTACCTACCATATGCTTTATTCAAGAGAGAAGCCTCTAGTGAAACCTATGGCCCCGAGGTCTATTTTCCATTATATATTTTCATATATATATAACCAAAACCTCAAAAATACGTCACTAAGTTTTATTTACTTTTATCTCTTTTATATCTATCTGTACCAGATCTCATCCTTGTAACTGACCGTGGAGGGATTGACAACCCCTTTATCGCGTTGAGTGCAAGTGTTTGATTGTTTGTGCAGGTGAATATATTGGAGACTTGGTTGTACCGCCTACTGGGTTGATACCTTGGTTCTCAACTGAGGGAAATACTTATCTCTACTTTCCTCCATCACCCTTTCCTATTCAAGGGAAAAACCAACGCGAGCTCAAGAAGTAGGAGGACGAATTTCTGGTGCCATTGCCAGGGAGGTCCTACACCAAGTCTACCAAGAACCTATCATGAACTCTCATCTCTTGCATTACATTATTTGCCATTTGCCTCTCGTTTTCCTGTTCCCGACTTCTAAAATGTTTTCACAAAAATACAAAATTATTTACCTTTTTATTCGCCCTTCTTTCATTTGTCTTCCTGTTTGTTTTTTGTTTGTTTCTGTGCTAGATTGCGTGCTTTGTCACGATGAATCAAGAGAATACAAAGTTGTGTGACTTTTCCAACACTAATAATAATGATTTTATTAGTACTCCGATTGCACCCGCCACTAGTGCAGAATCTTATGAAATTAATGTCGCTTTGTTGAATCTTGTTATGAAAGAACATTTTTCCAGTCTTCCTAGTGGAGATGCGCATCCCATCTAAATACTTTCATTGAATTATGTGACATGCAAAAGAAAAAAAGATGTGGATAATGATATTATTAAATTGAAGCTATCTCCATTTTCACTACGAGATCATTCTAAAACTTGGTTTTCATCTTTGCCTAAAAATAGTATTGATTCATGGAATAAGTGTAAAGATGCTTTTATTTCCATGCATTTTCCTCCCGCTATAATCATCTCCATTAGGAATGATATAATGAACTTTAAGCCACTTGATCATGACCATGTTGCACAATCTTGGGAGAGGATGAAACTGATGATAAGAAATTACCCTACTCATGGTTTAAGTTTGTGGATGACTATATAAAAAAATTATGCGGGATTGAATTTTGCATCTGGAGATCTTTGAATTCTGCCGCGGGTGGTACTTTTATGGAAATTACATTAGGAGAAGCTACAAAGCTCCTAGATAATATTATGGCAAATTACTCTCAATGTCATACCGGAAGAGCTTCCACTAGTAAAAAAGTGCATGCGATTGAAGAAATTAATACTTTGAGTGGAAATATGGATGAACTTATGAAATTGATTGCTAGTAAGAGTGCTCCTATTGATCATAATGATATGCCTTTCTCCACTTTGATTGAGAATAATAATGAATCTACGGATGTGAATTTTGTTTGTAGGAACAATTTTGGTAATAACGCTTCACTACAAAAAAGAACACACATCCATGACATTTTGGGCCGGACGAAATTTTTTCTGTCATACTTATGACACTTCTATGACGATAATTGTGACAAAACCCGGCATCATCATAGATGTGGTGGGCTCCTACTTCTATGACAAAAAACCATGACAGAAAATGGGCTTTTCGTCCTAGGAGGGGCGCAGACGCAGCTGCATGACATTCTTTGGATCGTCCATGACGGAAAAAAATGTGGTAGAAGCGAGGGCGAGGAAAATATCGGGGATTTCCCGGTTACGGTGGTTGGTCGGGGGCCGAGCGATGCGTGTTTATTTCATACCGCACGCGCGTGGGTGCGAGGCGTTGGGCTCTAACTGAACCCAAGCGAGTCGTCACCTAACTGAACCCGAGCGACTGTAGTGCAGGCTACGCGTTACTGAACTCGAGCGATCGAGCGATTCCTTCGCTACTGCTGCTAACTGAAGCCGATCGATGCTGCCTCTGGATGAACAGTGAGCATTGCTGAGGGGGGGTTTGGATGAACAGCGAGCGTTGCTGGGGGTTTTGGATGAACAGTTCCCCGTGG
This sequence comes from Triticum dicoccoides, assembly GCF_002162155.2. Classification (NCBI taxonomy): domain Eukaryota; kingdom Viridiplantae; phylum Streptophyta; class Magnoliopsida; order Poales; family Poaceae; genus Triticum; species Triticum dicoccoides. Next base: position 577,234,664 of record NC_041383.1, on the reverse strand, counting down.
TGTTGCCGCCGGATGAACAGGACCCCGATTGATCGAGCCGGTCGGGGCTGGATGAACAGGACCCCGTGGAGGGTTGGATGAACATGACGACCCCGTGGAGGGCTGGTTGAACAGTAGCCGGTGGAGGGCTGGATGAACAGTAGCCCGTGGAGGGATGGTTGAACAGTAGCCCATGGAGAGAGCTAGTTGAATAGTAGCCGGTGGATTAGCACGCGGTGGAGGTTGGATGAACAGGAGCCCGTGGATGAACAGTCGCAGGTGGAGGCTAGAGGAGGTCGACGGTGGATGAACAGTAGCCCGTGGAGGCTGGAGGAGGTCGACGGTGGAGATGAACAGTATCCCGTGGAGTCCCGTTTTGCGGTACGCCACACCCCTCCCGATGAACAGGACCCCCCTTTCGACCGTAGCGCTCCAACACAAGTCCGTTTCCTACATTTTGCGGTACGCCACACCCCTCCCGATCAACAGGACCCTGTTTCGACCGTAGGAGGTCCAAAAGAAGTCTGTTTCCTCCATTTTATGGTACGCCAGACCCCTCCTGATGAACAGGATCCCATTTCGAACGTGGCCAGTCGAACACAAGACTGTTTCCTCCGTTCTGCGGCATGCCAGGCCTCGTTTCCATCGACTATTCCATTCGATCCCTCCCGGTGAACACGACGACGCATTCCGTTCTGACCCAGCCAGTTGGCTCCCCATGAACACGAGGACGAAGTTGTTTCTCCGTTCCAACCCAGCCATGTACATTAGCCTTGGATGTACGTATGTGCGAGTAGGTGTTCGAGACCCCGCCCGTATGTACGTATGTGGTCGTATTTACTTTCTTGCACCCTTGCCGCTGTACAAATGTGTACATGCTACATGCACGCCTGTACATCGACCAGTATATACATACACGTTCGCGACCAGAATGACAACGCTACATACGCTTCGACGAGGTGGGTCCCGACTGTCACGCACTTCCTTGCGCGTGAAGATGTAGCTGGTGGGTCCCAACAGTCAGGGGGCGAATCGTTTTTTTGCCTAGACGCACTTCCTTGCGTGCGAAGATGTAGCTGGTGGGTCCCAGCACTTAGGGGGAAACGTTTTTTTCATGAAATACGGTGTCCCACCCGGTAGGTCCCTGCTATCAGGTGGAGGAATAATTATTTTGAGTGTAATAAGGAGGCACTTCCTTGCGGCCGTCGTGGACCCAGCTGTCAGCCTCTCCACGTATAGTACTCTTCCGATGGAAGTCGTTCCTTGACCACGTTGACCACACTGCGCCAAGAGCACCAGGGTGGTGGACGATGGCGAGGCCTAGGAAGGGGACGATGCGGAGCCGGGGAAGACACGGCAGTGGAAGCCCGCATGGTGAGGAGTACGAGGGTTCACTGGTTCGGTTGGGGTGTGAGGCTGCCATCGCCGCAGGGCCTGGCCAGCGGTGGGAATAGTAGGGGGCGGTGAGGCCTCCGTGGCAGCACAGCCGGCGACGGGAGGCAGGAGCATGCGACACGACCGACGCTATGTTGGGCGGTTGGGGCAAAAAGACCAGAGGTTGAAGAAGCACTACGGTCGTTGGATGGACGTCGTACGGTCACTGGAGCTAGAATCGTTCATATTGACTAAGTTGACAAAGCCCTCCATCCCCGTCAACTTAGTAGGCCCACAAGTCAGCTTCCCACCAAGATGGGTCCCAGCTAGCAGGGGAGTATTCATTTTTTGTGTGTAATAAGGAGGCACTTCCGATGGGTCCGAGCTGACTACGGGGGGAACGTTTTTTTCACGAAATACGGTGGCCCGTCCAGTGAGTCCCAGTAGTTGGGGGAGGGGGACGTTTTTTTTTCATGAAATACAGTGGCCCGTCCGGTGGGTCCCTGCTGTCAGGTGGAGGTATAATTTTTTTGCGCGTAATAAGGAGGCACTTCCTTGCGGCTATGATGGACCCAGCTGTCAGCCTCTCCACGTACAGTACTCTTCCGATGGAAGTCGATCCTTTGACCACATTGACCACGCCGCGCCGAGAGCACCACGGTGGTGGACGACAGCGAGGCCTAGGAAGGGGACGACGCGAAACCGGGGAAGACCCGGTAGTGGAAGCCTGCGCGGAGAGGAGTATGAGGGTTCACTGGTTCGACTGTGGTGTGAGGCTGCCGTCACCGCAGAATAACAGGGGGTGTGGGTGAGTAGAGGGATGCCTTGGCTAGCGGTGGGATTAGTAGGGGGTGGTGAGGCTTGCGCGGAAGCACAGCCGGCCACGGGAGGCGGGAGCATGCGGTCCCACCGGTGCTGGATTTGGCGGGTGGAGCAAGAAGATCAGAGATTCACATCGAACGGTTACGTCTGCTAGAATCGTTTGTTGGCGTATATAATAACTAAAAATATCTTGCATATGCATCAACTTAATAGGCCCACAAGTCAGACCATTCCCTCTTTTTTTAATAATTTATATATAGCTCATTGCAACTTCTTATGCAATTTATTGCAGTCTGTTTTTTTTGTTGGCCAGGGCCAAGGTTAAAATTTAAACGTATTTTTGCATATTTCTGTGGGTTCCAAACTATTTTTAATACCGAAATGTCGAGCCAGATTTAAAGTACTTTGAAGATATATTTAAATTAGGTTAAAGCCCAGTGAAATAGGAATCTGCAAATGTGAAAAAATTCAGAAATTATAAAGTAATTGCCAATTTGTCATCGCTTTTTACATTTACATCCCATTTCATATAACTTTTAATATTTGTAGGCGTCTTGAAAGAGTTGCAGCCCATCAGGGCATAGAAAAATAAGTAGGCTTGGATTGGGTATTCTTCAGAAAAAATAAACTGGGCTCATTTTCACAAAGAAAAAATAGCTGGGCTGGTCACATGGTGAATATAAAATATAAGCCTGGGCTAGACGGGCCATAGCCTAGTTCAAACCCTACTCCGTCTCAACAATAACAAAAAAAATACTACTCGAGCAGCTACGTCCCAGGTGTCAGCCGTTCTTGTGTTGTTCTCTTGTCTATTTACTATATACGCTCACAATGTCATGGGTCCCAGATGTTAGGAAAACACTAGGAGGAAGCATTTTATTTTTCCATACGCTGACATGGCGGGCCCCTACTATCATCTTCTCCATGTACTTCTGCCGATTCCTGTTGTTTGTTGACCATGTTGACAACACGAGAGGGCGCTGCCCCGGCGAGCGCACAAAAGCGCGCAGAGGACGACGGCGAGGCCTTGAACGTCGGCGTTAACAATTTAGGAGACAGTGGGGCGACGATGCATGCGCTGAGGCGCAGTCAGCCCTGGGAGGCGAAAGCAGGCGGCCCCATCGGTGCTGGTTTGGTTTTGGCGCCTAGAGGAAGACAGGAATGAAGAAACACGACGGACCGTAAAAGTAGCAGGAGTACTTAACAACCTTAACTGAAACCAGCAGGGGCACTTAACAACCATAGCTGAAAGCAGTATGAGTACTTATACAGGTTCAACCGTACAAAGCACGCCTCGAACAGTGCTACTTTGCCTACAGTTAACCAAGGGTCAGGCCGCCAAGCCCCAGGACAAGGCCCAGGCGCCACCCCGCGCATCCACAACCTTCTGAAAGCGGCTTCATCTCGCAATGTGGTCAATAAACAGGATATTCGCTTGAGAGCCATGGAAAAGCAGAAACATAACCTTCTGTCCTATTCTCCAAGATGGACGAGCCTCCATTATTTGAGACCACCCATGAATATGTATCTTTTCAACTCCAAGGGGAATGGAGTAGGTCGACATAAACATCATGTTGTGACCAAGCGCAAGTCTGACCCGACCATGGTCAGGCATCTGTATAGGAACAATAGAACTGGGCAGCTTCTGTTTCAAGAAGATCACAACTATAAAGCTGTGTATAAGCAATAGTTTATGAACAACATATATAACAAAAAACAGCTCGTACCATAAGTTTCTCGACATGGTTGGACCTGTTCAACGATTGCAATAGTTGCACACATATCCCACGTGGCCTTCCACCATTGAAACGCCCCGCAAGGACCTCAAGACGATCAATAAAGTGTACGAACTTGTGGATGTCGTCCCAGCCAACTTCAGTGCCATCAGTAATAGCCGAGTTCTTACAGAATAACAAACGAGCAGCTTGCTTAACTCTGAAAAATCCTACAAACGCCCCGCAAATATTAGTTAGAAGTAGCATCTTCATGAGAGATTCGTTGCTACTTCTAAAGTTAAATTGTGATTAGTTAGACAGAATAGGTGGATTAAGAAGTAACCGAGGCAACAAGCAAGAATCAGATACAAAACTAAGATGGATGAACAATTGGAACGACGTCAGGGTGGAAGATCGCAGTGAAGATGAGACCAGGTTCTGCTATTTTCATCAACATTCGTGCGACAACTTTCAGTCTGTAACACTTGATAAAGTTTATCCAAGTTCGGCCATAAAAAAGCAGCGATCTTCTTGGTTCATGAACCCAACTCAGAACTTATATCCATGGCTTGTCTTCACTGTGACCATTAAACTGGTGTATTCAGTTATGGCAAGGCTGAGCATCTTGAGTACATGTGTTCTGGCAGAGCAAATAATGCACTGCAGGAAAAATAATATGAAAACACAATCTATACCCTATCCAAATCTAGAAATAATTTCCTCCTTCATGTCAGTGTTGACCATCGCACTAGTAGTACCTTTTATCCAAATATAGCAATCCAAATTTCCAAATTAGTCGACAGCATGTTCAAAAAAAAACCACCCTCTCGGATAGAAAAGAGGATTCTTGGAACATATTGTGCAAGTTTTAAAATCCCGTGTTAGGATGAGAAGGAACAAGTGTGGCGTCTCGCCGAGGGCGCAAAAACCTGTAGTGTCCTCGCACTTTGGGCACTGCAATTGAAACACACTAGATTCAATCGGAAGAAAAATGCATCAAAGGTGGCGGTTGCCATCCTAGGATTACCCGCGACCAAGGGACTTGGATTTATCGGGGATGGATGAAGAATTTGTACCTGGTTCTCCATGAGAAAACCCTATGCAATCGCCGAGAGGGGGTTTTCTCTAAAAAAGCAGACGAGGGAGAAGGGAATTCAGGCCCAGTGAAATATTGCCGCTTCGTCTGTACAACTTACTTCTAAAGCTGGAAAGGGGGGTTTGTGATTTGATGGCTCATTGGGCATTACTGCGGTGCTACGACTGAGGCGTGTCTACCGTGCAGTTGTGCACTCTAATTTGGTGCATATGGCACGTGGACCCCGTTGCGGGATGCCCCACATATTAGCGAAAGGAAGTAGAAAGATAGGAGTAACTAGTGACACATAAATATATTTTTGACAGAGAGATACTCCCTGTGTAAAGAAATATACAAATCTTTTATATCACAACTTTATACGTAATAAAAATCAAGGGGAATATATATATAACATATATAATTATAAAAAACAAAGTTGTTTTTAACACAGTATAGACGGGTTGGTGATGATGGTCTGCTGCCATCCTGCAATATAGGTCGTCCGATTTATATCTGACGGATATGAAGGAAACTATGGCAATTTTGCAAAAAGGTACCCACACACCTCTCCACATTTGCAAATACGTCCTTCCCTCGTTCATACTTTTCTCTCACAAGATAAAATACTCATACAAATGCATCTTGATGTTACGTGCAATGCACGGGCATTATGGGGGTTCAGCTGAGAATATAATACTCAAACAGGCTCATGGTTCTGGACTTTGTGCCGCAGGCCCACCCTGCATGTTTGGGGGGCCATGTTTTCTACCTCAACGCTTTTCATATTCCAAGCGATCGGTACGACGCTGGTTTTAGATGTTGTGGCAAGGCGGGTACACAAAATTGAATAAAGCATGGCAGCTGTTGGAATGAAATCGAACGACAGTTCCTAACCAGCAATGGGAGTTGCAATTCTATCAACGATATACCATGTGATAAATAATACTGTCGTACTACTTATACACACAGGACTCTTGTTTCACCATGCCAGATTATTACATCAAAATCTATCGGAGAATAGATCAGTTCGGCAGTTGTGTGTTGCTACTGAAGAATTTCAAAGTTGATTTAGACCAGCTCTCCTTGCCGAGAAAGTTCGATTTTGACATCATACCCTATCGCAAGATATGATTTAGGTTTGAACCTTGACCATCCTTTAGCATCAATCATCATGCAACCATCCTTTGTACTTACAGTATATTGAGTAGGTTCATTCACACCAAGGCTGCGCATGGTAAGATAAACTTGGCTGCGGTCACCAAGATTGTTGAGCGACTCCCTCGTTTTTCTAGGAATTCTCTATTTGCAAACAAGAAGACATACCCAAACAGTTAGATCAAAACAGTGAATCATGTGAAACAACATGGAAAGAAAAAAGAACGAAGCACTTGGGAGGCCAATGCTTACCAAGAAGGTGGACATGTCGGTTTTTGTAAGGACTTTGGTATATGAAGTGCAAACTGCAGCCTAGTCTATTGCTGGTGCAACTGCTCGTTCGGTTGCCAGTGCACGGGCCACAACAGATGCAAGTGCAAGTGTTGGTGCAGGTGCCAAAGCCGCTGCTGCTCCCGGAGATGGTGCTCCTTGTAGAGCTGGTGCCAGTGTCGGAGCAGGTGTCGGTGTCGATGCTCGATCCTCCGGTAGATCAGCCTAATCCATTGATGCGGTCGTTGCCCAATTCTCAGCTGGATCAGACTAAGCTGTTGCCGCTGTCAGTGCTAGAGCAACTATCGGTGCTTGATCCGTTGCTGAAGGTGGTATGGATGTGCGAGATAGCGACGATCGTGTCTGGTCTTCTATGATCAGCTTTCTAACTTGACTAGGCTCCGTGACCGTGATCCATTTTTTTTCATTTCTTTTAAATGCGAGAAGGACTAATTGTGGCATTTTTGTTAAACCAAACTGTAGTTCATCATAGGGATTTAGCTTGTACTCAGACAATAGATTGATCCAATTTTTTCATGTAATATAAGTGATGGACAATGCCTTCATTACTGACATGACATAAGAAGTTAAACCTAGAAAAATAGCCATCGTAGAGCAAACCAAAGGGTTTATTCTCTGATGAATGTCACATGGCAAAACCTGCATCATAAAATTGCAGGAAAAGAAAGAAAACATGACATTAAATCAATAATATTTAGATAGTAAATCAATAAGATTTACTTGATGTGAGACGAGTGAATCCTTACTAGGAAATCACTATGTTGAAGTACTAAACAAAATATTGATCGTCCAACTACGGGTGGCATGCAGGCCCCCCGCCTACTCCCACAAGCAGGACAGTCCAAAGGTCGTGACAAATCGTATGGACCGAACATCCATGGGACTGAAATTCCTGGTGGGTGCGATAAACCCTGTGCATATAGATATTGGAGTGTAACCGTAATTGATAAACCGTCCTCACAAAAAAGATGATCTGGATACTTCAAAATATACAAACTGAATTTAGTGGACAAACATTAACATAGATTGTTCTCAGGACTGAACACACACCAAAAGCGGTAGTACTAAACAATACAGGGTTCACAAACATAAATCAAGTACTGAACAATTGTACTTACTACAGACAAGCAAAGTTGCACTAATTAAACTCTGCAGACTATTTCTTGCCACCGACCTATGGGACGAACCCCGCATAACTGACTAGGCCATGGACTTCGTGAGAGATGTCTACCTGCACCTTCACCATCTCGTCAACCTTGGAGAATCTAACAGAGTGGTCTTTCCACTCATAAACATCATGATGAAGACAGGCCACATTAGATTTGTTGGGAAGCTTTACAAGAACCACACCCTTCGTAATCGAAGGCCCAACCAGGAAATTGTTGTGGTCAAGTACAACCTCGAGAACACGCCTGACAACAATGCTACAGGAAAACACTAGTTCAGGACACGTGGCGACAAGGACACAACAGCTGGATAGTTTAGCGGTAGAACTCATCCTCAAGTCTTCCAGTTCACACGGCATGACTTTGAGAACTTCATCTCCACCGCGGACCTGGTTCTAATTCAAACAGAAACCATATTTTATTACTACCTCCATTCAGAAATATAAGATGATTTTCGATATTATACTCCATATATGACTGCATAAACACACAGAAATGAGTGAACAAAGACACTAGAACATGTCTTCAAAGGCATGAGAGCAGAGGGATTACTTGCAATATCCATAACACATGTTACTGAGGCAAATATACCCTCTTCAAAGGTAGCATTGATGTACATAAAGTACTCCCTCCGTCCCAAAATTCTTGTCTTAGATTTGTCTAGATACGGATGTATCAAGTCAAGTAACATTTTAGTATTAGATACATACATATCTAGACAAATCTAAGACAAGAATTTTGGGACAAAGGGAGTACTTGAAAGTAATCTATAAGAAATCAGTGTCAACCTCTCGCTTGTTTTGGTCAAAAGAGGAATTTAGAACCGTCCTTTGGCACACAAAAATCACATGCAAGATCACCCAGAAAGTTGTACTACTAGTACTAGCACTGCATGTTAGATGAAAAAACACGATCAAGATCGAGAAAAAGATCGTCAAGAAGAGATATTACCTGGACTTGCTTAATGAGGGATCCCAGAGAGAGGGGCTTGGATAGGGCGACGGCTTTGAGCTTGTCTGCGGTAGTCTCAGCGGGGTGCTTGAGCTTCTTCGTACCATGAGCCTCGACGGTTTTGGCTAGAGCCATAGACACCACACCGGCCGGTGCTCCAGCGTCCATCCAAGAGAGGAAGCTGAGAGAGAAGAGTGAAATGAGGAACGAGATGAGGGAGAAGCGAAGCGAGTGGGGGTTTTCTTCAAGAGAGGAAGCTGAGAGAGAAGAGTGAAATGATGGTTGCTTCGTCCGTCGAACTTACTATTGGAAAGGAGGGGGTTTTGCGATTTGACGGCTCATTGGGCATTACTGTGGTGCTTCAGGGTAGTCTACCGTCACTCTACTACGGAGTAATTTAGTTCATGGCTGGTGGACCCCGATGCTGGGTGTCCCACACATCGGCAAAAGTGAGTATTTTAGTGCATGGCTGGAGGAGGATCCACATGGTAGAGCGTGTCCACTATTTTTCTAAAGAAAAAAATGATCACAACAAGCGTTTCCACTCTTACGACGGAGGAGTGCGAAACATGGCAGCCACTTGAACATACACGATCCTCCTACTACTAGGCATGTGAAGTGGTTCATACATAGGTACTACATAATCTTGTTGCTAGTGTAGTAGATATGACGATAACAAATGATGTTGTGCGCATGTCAACTATATGAACAGTAATGTAGTAACATAGTACCGCTTTTTCGACTATTCGGTCGAGAATGAATGGTGAGATCAGTGTTAACAGAACTAGGTCTACAGCACACGGAGAGTACGGTGCTACAATACTCCACGAAACATGAACCATATGAAGCACGAATCAGTGTTAGGCAGGGTGTATGAAGGGTGCACGGGATGGGAGCAAAAGTTCCCTTCTCGACCCACTTTTGGGTGTTTGGAAGAGTGCATGAAGGGTGCATGAGTCCACACTAGTAGGTTAACAGAAATACACGAAGAGGGAACAATTATATTGAGATGAGAATGCAACCAAACACACCCACACGCTTTGTGCTACAGTGACTTATCTGCATCGTCTGAGTTTGATCCAACGGTCATATTGCGCCGAGACATGGACATGCCCACGCAAAGGGTGCCTAAACACCATCGAAGTCCCTCTACTTCTTCAGGCGCACGATGTTGGTGATGCAGGGTGCAACCGCCCACAGAGCCCGCTCCCGGTCGACGGGAGCCAGCTCGTCAAAGACGGCGTCCAATGGCACGAATGGATTCCGGTGATGGAGCCCTGAAAGGATTCACCTGGTAATGGTGACGGCAGCCTGCAACCCCTCCTTGTCCAGCTCCTACCCCACCATCGCGCAGAGACGGCTCAGCTCCTCGGAGATATAGGTGAAGATGGAGAACAGGTCAGGAAGCCGCAACTTGTTGAAGTCGACTGGGTGGTCGAACGGGTTAGCCCGACAACGGGCATGGTCGCGCTGGCACGATGGTAGGCATCATGCAGCCGCAACACTTGCGTGGCAACTTGGTTCACCAAGTGGCTGAGGCGATCTTGGACCTCATCACGATTGGCCCGCTCGCGATCCAGCTGACTCCCCTGATGGTCTATCGTATCTCCCGCTTTCAGCAGCAATGCCGCCAACGCCTCGAGCATCTTTGTGGTGGACGCCTGCCGCTTTTGAAGCTCCGTGAACACCCGCACATAACAGAGGAGCATGGCACTCCTCTCCTCCTTGAGCTCATGTAGCTCCATGTCCTTGGCCCTGAGCTCCGCATCCTTGGCCTGGAGCTCCTGTGTCAGGCGCCTCACCTCGGACTCTGTGATCTGTTGTGCCGCCATGGCACCAGGTAGAAGCAATAGGGAGAGGAAGCAAAGGTGGCGAAAAGGCTAAAAGTCAATGCAATCTATGGGGAGATGGAGGAAGCCAGCCGAGGAGCGGGGAATCTTTTCGTTTTAACCATGGTAAAACACCAGTCGAGGAATTCTCACATCAGGGAGCAGTGGGGCTTACAGGCGGAGTCATCGTGACTAATTGCTGCCGCGCCTGCTCCCGTCAATCAAAAAATTAAAAATCCTGTTGCGCCTGCTCCCGTCAATCAAAAAATTAAAAATCCTGCCGCACCCAAACATCAGAGCAATGCCGCGGTGGATATTTAAATTTACCTGCCAGCAAGTAGATAAAAAAGGGGTGAAAAAACAAATGTGGCGGCGGCCTAGCTAATCGGTCGAACTAGCCCAACTAGCTAGCCACCGTGCTTCATTGATGTACTCGGCAGGAAAGGTGGTCTTTCATGATTTGTTGACTCATTTACTTGCTTCGGTGCTATGACATAGGAGGACCCAGAAAACACGCGGTAGGGCGTCCCACGTCAGGAAGAATATATGCGTGCACCACCCTTGAGAACCCCAAAACCGTGTGGTAGGGTGTGCCACGTCTCGGCACGGAGGGAAAATGTGTGTGTAAAAATATAATGTATCACACGTAGTACCTATGGTTCGACCTCGGGACTCAGCTAGTCGGTCGAAAACACCCCACTAGCCACACATCTTCATCATGCTAACATGGCATGGAGGATAGGTGTGGTTAGCTCCGTCTCGACCATCCACAATGTCTCTTGTTCTAGGTGATTCTTCTATTTTCCAAGCTTTTTTTAGTTATAATAACACCACGGCAAGCTAGCGCCGCTCTTCGTGTGTGCTCGTGCAAAGGTTAGATGATGGAGAGGAGAGAGAGATTGCAGACCTGGGACCCACCAGTAAGTGAGTCAATGGTCATGCACGTGTTGACGAGGCACTCCCTCTAATCTACTCAACGTAATACTGTATAAAATCAAGTTATGGGACAAATCCAACAACCGTTGTTGTTTCAGGCTATCGACTTACACCTTGTAGTCCAGGTTGCCTGTTCGAATCTCGTCTTTAAGATTTGTTAGTTTTAGGTCCAAATTTGATTAATGACAAGTGGGACCCCCGTGTGTTGTTCCGATATTTCAGTGTAGGATGGTTTTTTGAACAAACACTTTGTGCGGTTAGACAAGTAAAGGCACGAGTTGAACATATTTTGCAAGTTTATGAACAAAATGACAGCAGCATAGAATACCACATCCACCCCGCAGCTTAGATGCTACGGTGATACGAGTTTTTACATCGTTGGAAGTGAGATCCAATGGCTTGGCAGTAGTCTTTGTAATTATGTGCAATTTCCAAACTCTCCAAAGGTTTTTTTTTGCAAATAAAACATTCAGGCCTGGTGTGTGCCGCTGCATCTTGGATCCAACGGCTCCCTGTTACTCATATTAGGTGCTCCCCGTAGCTTAATTACCTACTACGGTGATACGAGCATCTAGGTCGTATGATGAGTGATCAGATGGCACATGCGTAGTACTTGTACTTTCCATGCAATTCCCAAACTCTCTCAGACGTATATTGCAAAAACATTCAAACCTCCTACTGTGGGCCGTTAAATCTCTGTGAACTCCTATCACCATAGAATCTACTATGCGGGAGCACCTCATATTCTCCCATGCGAGAAAACATAAGGAGCTCTCGCATCTTGGATGCTACGGTATACGAGCTTCAAGGTTGTTTGATCTGAGATCCAATGGCATCTGAGCAGTCTTTGTGCTTGTAAGCAGTGGCCGAACTCTTTGGGGGCTTTTCTGCAAAAAACCATTCGAACCACTCAGGAGTTGTTGGGTCACAAATCCAATGGCTCCGAAGATCTTGTATCACCAAAGCATCTAAGGTGTGGTAGCACATGATATTCTTACATATAGGAGAATATGATGTCCTCCTTCATCTTAGATGCTACGGTGATACGAGCTTCGAGGTCGTTGGATATGGGATCCAAGGGCATTTGAGTAGTTTTTGTACAAATTGTGTGCAATTCTCAAACTCATCAAGGTGTCCTGTAAAAACATTAAGACATCATGTGAGCTGCTATATTTCATATCTACAAGCTCCAAGCAACTCGTATCGGCATATAGCATCTAAGGTATGGGGGAACATGATATTCTCCCGGGGAGGAGGGGTGGGGGGTGCACAACCAATCGGTGTTTTGGGAGGGTGGTGACAAATATAATCTAAACAACCCTAAACAGAGCTTCACAATTTTATCTAAGGTCGAGGGGTTGACCCCCGACAATCAGAGCTCTACCTAAACACAACATTTGCATGTACTATAGTACTAGACTTAATATTCATGTTTGACTTTCCTGTTCATTTTAAATATTGAATTGAGGACCATGCATGTATTACATTTTACTCCCTTCGTTCATAAATGTTAGTATTTTTAGAGATTTCAAATGGACTGGCACATACGGATGTATATAGACATATTTTAGAGTGTAGATTCACTCATCTTGCTCCGTATGTAGTCACTTGTTGAAATCTCTAAAAGACCAATATTTAGGAACAGAAGGAGTATTTTTGAATTCGTGTCATACATGCATGGTTTGGAAAAATAGATGCACTATACTTATTGGATGGTTGTTGTGTTCGTGTGCATGTGTGTGCGCGTGCGTGCGCGTGTGTGTGGTCATATGCTTGATACATACAAAGTTTTCTCACCTCCATATCGTTCATCTTTTAAATTTGAATTTGCAATGAAAAACTTACTAGGGATACCATGAAATGTGAAATCCACGTTGAGATCACTATATCACAAACTCACTCTAATTCAAGAACTCGTCATAAATCAATTACCACATGGAGATTAGTATTTGCAAGGAAAATACGGGCATTGTAATACACATAATTCGTACGGCAATTTAAAATATTTCATATTCTCAAATGTTAGGACCCAATGGGGTACCAGCCAGACCTTGGCTCGTGTTGATCCTAAAAAAACAGGCTTGTGTCCTTCTGGTGGCGTGCGTGGTACGCACATTAGGCAACCCCAACCAGTCGAGCCTCCGTGTTTCGAGTCGAAATATCTGGCAGCCAGAATTCCAGCCCTAGGAAATTCCCCTCATGTCCCCGGTCCATAATGACTACCGATGAACAATGGAAGCATGCTTTAGTAACTAGACAATGTTACCTACCATGCCGAGCACGGTTCAGTTCCCTCGGTCGCCGCTTGCCAACGTCACCCGTCAACTGCATTGCCTAGTACTACTACTACTACACCAGGATGAGCACATAATTGAGCCCATTTGTTCGTGCCTAGTACTTGAGTTAATATATCAGGCAATGCACTGGTACGGAGGGATTATCTTTTTACTTTGCATATATAACTTGTCTGAAGTCTAACTAAGCAAAATGTTTGACCAAATCCTTTCTGAAGAAATACAACAGGACAGATGTATGGCTTGAGAATTTATTTCATGATGCAGGTTATGATATTGTTTCAAATCCTGGATTTTAAATTTCAGAAAATCCAAAAGTGACCAGAAATTCTTGAAACTAAGAATGGTCACGTGATATGGCACAATTATTCCTTTGTACTTTTTTTCTTCAATTTTAGACAAGCTACTTATGACAAGTTGCACAAATGAAGAGCCAAGCTTTTTTGGAACAAAGACCTTCCACGTTAAGGTGAACAGTTTCACTATTGAAACCACGGGCGTTTACGTGCCGCCACGAGTCCCGCTTCTCATCGATTGGTGCCGTCTGAGCAAGCGTGTCAATCGACGGGAGGCATGCGAGCAGACCGTTGTGCCGGCTGACAGGGAGGCACGCGAGCATACCGCTGTGTAGGCTCACCGGGAGGCGAACCCTTTGACCAGGCTCCGCCGCCCACCTTCGTCCCAATTGCTCCCACTTTTAATGTCGCCGGCGCCACAGTTTAAAATCAACCCCGCACTACCCGGTATCGCTACAATCTTCTCTCTTCATCTCCGATTCTCCTGTCATCTATCTCCAACCAGCCTGACCTAAACGAACGCCATGCTGCATCACGATGGTCTGCCCTTAGTCTTCTTGTTTCCTAAGGAAGACACCCAGCCGGAGTCTCAAGAAAATAAGGCGCTTTGGGACAAGCTTGAACTGGCCTTGCAGGAAGACGTCGCACCTGTCCCCGCTCTCGTTCCGGCTCCCGTTGCCCAGACTGCGCCAGAGCCCATCCCTGTGGCATTGATGGGCTGGGAGCCGCACATTGTTGCTGAGCTTGATGCCATGGGGTTCCACGAGGTCCCTGCCGACTTTCACGCGCCCGTGCACCTGCCAACGCATGCGCCCTGCACGTGCACTGACGCGCACGCCCGTGCCGGTGCCCGTGCACCTGCCAGCTCATGCGCCTGCGCGTGCACTGACGTGCGACCCCGTGCCGGTGCCCGTGCACCCAAATGTCTCCGCCGTGCCGTTGCCAGCGCATGTCCCCGCGCGGGTGCCAGTGCCCCCCTCAGCGGCATGGATGGACGCCGTCGACCTCTTCCTTGCACCAACGCCAGTCGCCTCCTCCCCCAGTTGACTCGCTCCAAAGTCCAAAACATTTTGGCCTTCATTGAAGCTAGGCCAACATCCCAGAGTACGCCAACAACGGCGCAAGACCCCGCCGTCCTCGTCGGTCAGTGGCCCGACGACACACAGAGCACAGTAGAGGAACCGCTTCCAACCGCAAGACGCACCCGCCGCCGCCGCATAATCTAAATTTGCCATGATAAACGTTTGGATTGCCATGCTTAAAATCCGAACATTCATCATTTCCGTTTATTTTAGATCGATCGTCGTATAATTTAAAGTCAGAGTCAGACTGAACAAAATCAATGGTTTGATCGATTGAATGTTCTGCTAGAGCCGTATCAAATTAAATATAAAACGTCATCAGGCCACATGGATTCCTTGTCATCCAACGACCTAGACTGCTTCAATGTCGAGCGCTCAACACGTTTAGCATGCAGTTAATTTCGTGCCAAAAATAGTCCTAATCACATAGTAAGACGCAAATAATATCCTACTTAATATCGGCATGCACTTAATATACTTCGAAATTAACGTGCATTGCACGTACACATTGACTAGTACTGCTAGTACGTGAAACTGGTGCCGTAACTCATGAACGCGTCCAGATATGGTCAACGGCAACATCACCCGTGAGTTCTTCATGTTTGCCCGTGCGTCTAAAAGCAGAAGGGGAGGAGAGAGAGAGAGAGCACACATGGAACCCACCAGTAAGTGAAGGCGAATAGTACGTGCTAACGAGCCGGTCCCACTAATGTACTAAAAATAATATTACATGTTATCCATTAAATAGGTTGTGGTAATATAAAAACATTATGTGAACAAAGGGGGGGTACAACAAACATTGTTGTTCTACGTATGTTGCCTACTGATGTGCGGCTTGAAGGCCCTGGTCGCATGTTCGCTCCTCATCCTTCATTTTTTAATTTGTATATGGGTCGAAATTTGTTTCATGACAGGTGGGCCCCACGGTGTGTAGCTTGTAGCACTTTAATTTGTGGGTCGAGATTTGTTCCATTCCAAGTGGACTATCAGTGTGTAGTTTTGTAGCTTATTTATAATAATTAAAGATAACAACAAAGTTTTTTGCAATAATACCATGGTGCGACGTTGAAGGCGAGAAACGATGTGCGAGAGAGCAATGACCAAGACAGAGGGAAGTCAACTGGGGGAGGTGCGGGGGTTGCAATGGTGTTTGGAGTAGTTGTGGGCCCAATGCTACGAAAATATAATCTTAAACGACCGAAATAAATACCTACACAAATTAATCCAAGGTTGGAGTGCCCCTCGCAATGTAAATAGCTCCGGCTTTGCGAAGGATGGAGAGGTAGCTTCAATGTGTGGAAGATACGGCGTGAGAAAGCAAGGTCAATCGAGAGACATATAGATAGAGAGACAAAGTGAGGGTGGTCCAACATTTATTGTACAGATATATATGCTCTAGAGAGATATTGTACGATTGAGCTTTTGGCAAGGGTGAGGGCTGTAAGATAGAGCTTGAGAGATGATCCGGTCAGAGACGTGTAGATATATTTTGTGCGTGGGAGGAAGCAAGGTCAATCGACCACATATATAAAGGGAGAGAGATTGAGCGAGTGTGGGTCGTCGTGCGATCGGAAGAGTGAAACGGGTTGGAGAGAGTGACCTAGATAGACAATGTGCATGAGAGAGTATACAATGTGACTAGGTCGAATTGGGCTCAAACATGGTGATATATCGTTTTTGTCCGAGAAAGAGAGAGGTCAATTGTCGGTGTACTAGAGTAGGGGCACCCTAGTATCCTGAACTTGTGCACGTGCAGTTGCAGCGCCCCGGGGCAAGGCTTGCCGGGTGACCGCCAAGGTCCTCCGTGGTTCCTTTGGAGCCATTCAAGAACAAAGTATTTAAGCCAAGGAGACAAGGCCCCGGCAAGAGGAGCTTGCCGGGAAGGCCAATCAAGGCATCACAAGGAACTTGCTGCGACGCGCCGCGCGTCCCGACAAGGCCCGGTGAGCGACAAGCTTCCGGGCGCGGCAAGACAACGACCGCGGCAAGGCGCTTGCCGCGGCAAGCAGCCACTATGTACCTATGCTCTAGCACATCCACCAATGTGTCGCCCTAGGGGCCCTTCCAGGCGCGCGTGGCGAGAGGCTGTGCAGCCAGCGGTGCGCGGTGGCAAGCGACGCTGACAAGACTGCCATCGTGGCGAGCGGTGGCGTCCCTGACGGTCCTTTTCTGCACTGTTTGGGCGATGCTGACGGGCATTTAATGCCTTTGTCCCCTGCCGTCAGGGTTAGGTAGGATACACTGTACAGGTAGTTGTACCAACCGCAACTCCTTTTCCATTTTTGCCCTTGTCTACGTTGCCACCTGTCGGTGACCCCTTGAGCATATAAAAGGAGGCCCATGCGCAACATAGAGGGGGGGTTGGGGGGCTGGAAACCAGAAAACACTCACGTTCGGTTTGGTGTGTACTGTAGCACTCAACACACCCGAGCAAGAACTCAATACAATCAGACAAGCAGTAGTAGGAGTATTATCTCTCCGGAGAGCTCCGAAGCTGGGTAAACTGCTCGTGTGCTTCGCCTCGATCTGCCCTTCGTGCGATCTCCGCCCCCCGCCGAACCGAAAAGGGGCTCGGTCCGCCGGCCCCATAGGTGTTCGTGGATCAGCTTCCCCGACATCTTTGGTGCGCCAGGTAGGGGGCGTCGAGATTGTGTGAATCTGATCCGGCGTGCACACGAGCTAGATCTTCATCTTCTCCATCGACATGCCACCGAAGAAGAAGACTTCGGCAGCTGTTGTTCCGTCCACGTCAATCCCACCACCACCGGAGCAAATGAGTGGTGGGGAAGACGCCGGCGGAAGAACGGACATCGACGAGGGAGCTCACAACGCTGCCAGGTCCAAGGACAAGGCTACGCAGACCTCGGCGTCCGTACATGTTCCGCACCCATCCCAGGAGGCGCAGGACCGACAGCGTCATGGCACTCGCAGTACCATACGTTTGTTGGGCCAAGATCGAGCTGGTGGATCTCAGGGTGCTCAAGACTAGCATGCACGCCAACATGCTGGCACGAGCGAGGCACGGTCGCCTGGACGGGATACTGCTCCTTCTAACATAGTTAGAAGTCCGAGCATATCCCGCTCCTCGCACCGTTCGCCACTGCCACCCACCACTCCAGCAGAGGCTTTGGCGCGAGCTCAACTGCTCCTGGATTACCCTCCAACGGAAGACAAGATCGACGGATGGAGGGCCACCATTCAGAGTCTCATCGGCTTCGCCAACAACGACACTCCGCGGCAGCCGAGTGCATCGCTGCCCCGGCAGGACCGCCAGGCACGAGCCAGTGGCGACGAAACCGGTGGGGGTGCAACTACCATGCGCTCTCCACCCCGAAGGCCAAGATCGCCGACTCGCCGGATCCACCTCGACAGCGACTCCACCGCATCGTCAGATCCACGAGCTCGTCGCGATCAGCGCCAAATTCTTCACGAAAGATAGCAAGAAGACGCTCGTACTAGCATCGAGCGCCGAAGAGAAGCACGGCGTCAATCGGACCAGCGCGCTGGGCCCTCTGTCGACATGCATGCGCCAGGGGAACCAGGCAACTTGTCGTACGCGGTAGGATGCCCTGCGTTCACTCATGAGCTGCGGCAAGTCCAGTGGCCCAGCACGAAGAATTTCAAGCCAGACGTACCAGAGAAGTACGATGGCAAGTCGCATCTGTCGGAGTTCCTCAGCATCTACACCATCGCGGTGCAAGCTGCCGGGGGACGGGACGACAAGATCCTTGCCAACTACTTCCCGCTGGTGCTTAAACCCAATGTCAGATCCTGGCTCATGCACTTGCCGGATAACTCCATATCCTCCTGGGCAGACCTATGCCATCAGTTTGTCGGCGCCTTTACAGGCGGCCACAAGCCTCACGGCCAAGAGAGCGATCTTCATCTGCTTGCCCAGAAGGAAGGAGAACCCCTGCGCAAGTACATTCAGAGATTCAGCCGTGTACAGCACAACATCCCAGATGTCCACCCTGCCGCAGTAATCAGCGTGTTCCATCAGAATGTGCAGAACCGCAGGATGCGGGAGGAGATGGTGATGTGCAAGATCAGAGACGTCAGTGAGCTATATGCCCTGGCCGACAAGTGTGCTCGTGCTCAGGAAGGGAGGAAACTTCCCGGAGAGAATATAGGAGCAGGGGGATCTGATAGTGAGGAGACTGCCCCGGCAAGGAAAAACCGGCGGCGGAACAACAGGAAGAAGAAAGGCAAAGAGGTGCTAGTCGCTGAGCAGTCCGGTAAGAAAGCCAAAGCTTGTAGCTCCGACAAGGAGATTGCCACAGGCACCAACCACCAGGCTATGGCGGTTGCCGACAAGCAGAACGACACCAACAAGCAGTACTGCAAGATCCACCGCACCAAGGGCCATGACCTCCAGAGCTGCAAGAAGGTCGAGCAGCTTGTCGAACAGCAAAAGGCTGAATACGAGCAACGCGACAAGGAGAAAGCCCAGGAAGGTGCTGGAGGAACTAGCAAGAAACGTCCCGGCCGAGGAGGACGCCGCGGCAAGGCCAAGCAGCGGCAAGGAGACAGACCTCCCCGCAGCCGCGACAAGGATGAAGATGACGATGACGATGAAGATATGGATGATGACAAGACCGATGAGCAGGAGTTCCAGAAAGCCACAGAGGTCCTGTGCATTGACGGTGGTGCTTCTCTGCATACTTCACACCGCCAGCTCAAGCAGTGGGTGCGGGAAGTCAATGCAGCAGAACCACCCGTCGAGTCACGCAAGCCTCTGAAATGGTCCAGCACGCCTATCATCTTTGATATTGAGGACCACCCTGATCGCATAACTGCAGTCGGGTGCTTGCCGATGTTGGTTTCACCAACTATCCGCAACCTCAAAGTCACTAAGATGCTAGTTGACGGCGGGGCCGGCTTGAACCTGATCTCCTCCGCGGTGCTCCAGAAACTCCAGATCCCTGATCGCGAGCTCGAAGAGACCGGCACATTCCAAGGAATCAATCCAGGAAGCAGCAGGCCGAAGGGAAAGATCACGTTGCCGGTAACATTTGGCAGCGAGTTGAACTTCAGGACTGAGAGGGTCACTTTTGACGTTGCTGATTTTCCATTACCTTACAATGGGATACTCGGCCGTCCAGCGCTCGCCCAATTCATGGCAGCCTCTCACCATGCATACAACGTACTAAAGATGCCAGGCCCGATAAGTGTCATCTCTGTCCCTGGTGACAAGAAGGATGCTCTTATCTGCGCCGACAAGATCTACCGGGAAGCAGTAGCAGCAACAAATCGCAAATCACTTGCCGTTGAAGCTCCCGAGGCGAAGAAGAAGATCAAGTCCGGCAAGATCTCTGATGCCCACTCCAGCAAGCGCACCTCTTCGGAGTGCTGTGCTACCGTCGAGGACACACCATCGAGCTCCACCGGCAAGTGTAAGAAGACAATGGCAGCTCCACCAGAGACCAAGAAGGTGTCCGCCAAGGAGGATGGCACTGGTGGTACCTTCACCATCAGTACCACTCTCGACCCTAAATAGGAAAGCGCGCTCGTTGCTTTCCTACGGGCGAACGTCGACGTGTTTGCATGGCAACCGTCTGACATACCCGGTGTTCCCAGGAAAGTAATCGAGCACCATCTTGCCGTCTGTCCTCATGCGCGGCCCGTCAAGCAGAAAGTCAGGAAACAGCCAGTGGAGCGCCAAGAATTCATTGCAGAAGAGATCAAGAAATTGGAAGCAGCAGGCCTTATCAGAGGAGTGCTCCATCCTACGTGGTTGGCCAATCCTGTAGTCATGCATAAGGCAAACGGGAAATGGAGGCTTTGTATCGACTTTACCGATGTTAATAAAGCTTGTCCCAAAGATCCATTTCCCTTGCCGCGCATCGACCAGATTGTTGACTCCACAGCCGGATGTGACTTGCTTTCATTTCTTGATGCATACTCAGGATACCATCAGATCTTCATGGCAGAAGAGGATGAGGAGAAGACCGCATTCATCACCCCATGTGGCACATACTGTTTCGTACGGATGCCTTTCGGTTTAAAGAATGCTGGTTCAACATTTGCAAGGGTAGTCCATGATGCTTTTGAGCCGCAAATGCACAGAAATGTGGAAGCCTACATGGATGACATAGTGGTCAAGAGCAAGGACAAGGCGACTCTGATTCAAGATTTAGACGAAACCTTTGCAAGTCTGTGCAAGATCAACCTCAAGCTTAACCCCGAGAAGTGTGTGTTTGGAGTCCCTTCCAGCAAGCTTCTTGGGTTATTCGTGTCTCAGCGGGGAATTGAAGCCAACCCCGACAAGATCAAGGCCATTGAGCAGATTGAAGCACCAAAGCGTGTCAAGGATGTATGAAGACTTGCCGGTTGCATAGCTGCTCTTAGCGGGTTTATCTCTAGGTCTGCTGAGCGCGCCCTGCCATTTTTCAAAATTTTGAAAAAGGCAGGTCCAATGAAATGGACTCCGGAGGCGGAGGCTGCGCTGCAGGACTTGAAGAGATACATGTCCTCCACTCCAACACTTGTCGCACCTAAGCCACAAGAGAAGTTTCTGCTATATATAGCGGCAACCAATCAAGTGGTTAGTGCTGTGTTAGTAGCGGAGAGGGAGGCAGATGATGAGCCAGCAACCACGGCAGATCCATCCAGCGACAAGCAGGGGACTTCGCCGGCAAGCTCTGGTCCCGACAAAGATGGATCTGCGCAGGAGCATGAGAAGATGTAGAAAAGGATGGTGCACCGCCCAGTTTACTTTGTTAGTTCCCTTCTGCAGGGGGCTAGGTCAAGGTACTCTGGTGTGCAGAAATTGCTTTTCGGCCTTCTCATGGCCTCGAGAAAGCTGCGCCATTACTTCCAAGCACATGAGATCACAGTCGTCACTCGTTTTCCGCTGAAGAGGATACTGCAGAATCCAGAAGCAACAGGCAGGATTGTCGAGTGGGCACTGGAACTATCTTGCTTTGGCCTTAAGTTTGAAAGCACTTCAACTATCCAAAGCAGAGCATTGGCAGAGTTCATAGCAGAATGGACGCCAACACAAGATGAAGAAATTCCAGAAACGAGCATCCCCGTCAAAGAAGCAAGCAAAGAGTGGCTGATGTACTTTGATGGTGCTTTCTCGCTGCAAGGCGCCGGTGCGGGCGTACTGCTTGTCGCACCCACCGGAGAGCACCTCAAGTACGTAGTCCAAATGCACTTTCCCAAGGAACAAGCAACGAACAATACTGCAGAGTATGAAGGTTTGCTTGCCGGTCTCAGGATCGCAGCAGACCTTGGGATCAAGAAGCTCATTGTCAGGGGTGACTCACAGCTTGTCCTCCACCAAGTGAACAAGAATTATCAGAGTCCGTTGATGGAAGCTTACGCTGATGAAGTGAGAAAGCTAGAAGGGCGCTTTGACGGCCTACAGATGGAACATGTTCCAAGAGCTCAGAATGACATCGCCGATGGCCTGTCGAAGTGTGCTGCACTTTAGTTACCTGTGGAACCAGGGATCTTTGTGCTCAAGATAACTCAACCATCCATAACGCCATCAACTGGACAGAGCAAGAAGAGGAAGTTGATTTCTGGTGACTATTTTCCGGCAGAGCTCCCCGAAGCCGCCGCCAAGAAGGTCATCAAAATCAACACCAAGGGTGCTGAGGAGCAGTCTGCTCCGACAAGCCCTAGGGTTTGTTCCATTGAAGCAAACGCTCCCAACAAGTTTTGCTCCGGCAAGCTTGACGGGAAACATCAAGCTCCGGCTGAGCCACAGGTTATTGCCGTAGAAGCGGATGTTCCCGCAGCAGCAGATGTGCCTTTAGTCCTTGTTGTCGAGCCGCAAGCTCCAGCATGGGCACAGCAGGTTGTCCGTTTCCTTCAGACAAGAGAACTTCCCGAAGAGCAGGAAGAAGCGAAAAGAGTAGCCCGGCAGTCAAGTATGTACCAGTTTGTCAACAACACACTATACAGAAGAAGACTCAACGGTGTGAAATTGAAGTGTATTCACCGGGAAGACGGACAAGAGCTGTTGGCAGAGATACATGGAGGCATATGTGGTCACCACATTGGAGCAAGAGCACTTGCCGGCAAAGCGTTCCGGCAAGGTTTCTTTTGGCCGACAGCCCTCCAGGATGCAACTGCACAAGTAACCAAGTGTGAAGCATGCCAGTTCCATTCCAAGCAGATACACCAGCCAGCTCAAGCTCTCCAGACGATCCCTTTATCCTGGCCATTTTCGGTCTGGGGGCTCGACATCCTCGGCCCCTTTCCCCGAGGTGTCGGGGGCTTTGAGTACTTGTATGTTGCAATCGACAAGTTCACAAAGTGGTCGGATGTGGAAGCACTGAGGAAGGTGACAGCACAGTCAGCACTCAAGTTCTTCAGGTCGATTGTTTGCCGCTTCGGGATCCCTAACAGGATCATCACCGACAACGGCACGCAATTCACGAGCCGCACCTTCATGTAGTACGTCCAAGATCTTGGCGCCAAGGTCTGCTTCGCTTCTATTGCTCATCCAAGAAGCAATGGTCAAGCGGAGAGGGCAAATGCTGAAGTGCTGCGCGGGCTCAAGACCAGAACTTTCGATAGGCTGCACAAGTGCGGAAAGAACTGGATCGAGGAGCTGCCGGTGGTTCTTTGGTCGATCAGGACGACGCCAAATCGAGCCACTGGCCAGACACCTTTTGCTCTAGTCTATGGAGCAGAGGCAGTTCTCCCCAGGGAACTCGTATACGAGACACCTCGAGTGCTCGCTTATGATGAGCTTGAGCAAGAGCAGCTGCGACAAGATGACGCGCTGCTCCTTGAGGAGGACCGTCTTCAGGCTGCTGTACGAGTTGCTCGATACCAGCAAGCTTTGCGCCGCTACCATAGCCGCAAAGTTAGTGCCAGAAGTCTCGAGGAAGGCGACCTTGTTCTTCGGCGCGTTCAGTCCGCCAAGAATTCCAACAAGTTGACGCCGAAGTGGGAAGGCCCTTACCGGGTGAAATGAGTCACTAGGCCTGGCGCTGTCCGCCTTGAGACCGAAGATGGCAGTCCGGTGAGCAACTCCTGGGACATTGAGCATCTTCGTAAGTTTTACCCATAAGGCGCGGTTGCCGGAACCTGTTCCGGCAACCACCTTTTGTACAAGTCTTGCCGATGTTGCATGTAATCCTTTGTACAAAGCCGGGCGCAGACCCCGTGCATAAGTAAAACTCATGTGATCCGCACATCTTGTCAATATCATGCTATCTACTTTATTTTTGCATGCGTTATCTGACACTTTGTGCAGCACCTACCCCCGGTAAGCAATAACGAGCCGTAAGGCTCAATATCTTTATTTTCTCTTCTTTCTCTTTCTAAAAGGAAAGGAAGGATCCCTCGCCCACAAGTTTGCCAGGGGGAAGGAGAAGATAGTGGTGTGGACCAGGCATCGTTCAAGGAAGTTTCGCCTTACCGGAAAGCAAGCGACAGAAAAGCTAAGTTGCCAAAGTCTGAGCAATCAGTTTTAATTTTTAAGTTATCTTCCTCGAACGACCGTGCTTTGTATGGAAAACCTGTGCGCGGAGGAACCAACTCGTAGCTAGTTGCACCCTTACTTTGTTTCGAGTCCGCTCAACAACTTAAGTGAGCTGCGACTAGTTGCGACAAGGTTTCTTGTCGGTAGCGGCATCGCCAGCAGGCTGTTGATGTCCCGCACTCAGCGCTCGCGGCCCAGGTGCCTGCACCGACAAGTTCCCTAAAAGCGTAGAGAAAAAACATACAAAGGAAGGAATCAAGTAAAGGAAATAACACAGCAAATTTCTACCCAAAACAGAGTTATATTACAAGATAGCTTGTCGCAGCTCTAATAGATTGTTTTCATAACATGACCAGCAGCGACAAGAAAAAGAAAAAACGGGCGACTTAATCTACGCGATCGCCCTCAACCCTCTTGATCCCGCTCAATTTGTCCACAATGGGTGCGACAAGGGCCTTGAGCGCTTCCAGGTCAGCATCCAGCGGCAAGGACTTGAGGACGTTGGTGAAGTTGAGGCCTGGGTTGCGGAAGGCCACCTTCATCAGCACCTTCTGGAGACCTCCTGCGCAGATCTTGCGCGACTCGTCAGCCAGCTGCTTTGGGATCTTCTCTCGGAGTCGCTGGAGGGCCGTCGCCACGCCTTTGAAGAACAAGCTGAGCTTGGCGCTGGGTTGGAGGTGCTCGTCAGAGGAGTACCCGAGATCCTCCATCCCCAGCTGCGCCAGCTCCCCGTCGATGGCGGCGGCAAGATCCACAAGACCCTCGGTCCAGTGCTCCACAGTCTCCCTGAAAGCATCGTGGGCGGCAGCAGCACTCGCCAGCAGCGCCTCGTCGGCCTTGATCTTCTCCGACAAGGCCACCTCCCGCTCCCTGGCCCCGTCAAGCGTCTGAGTCAAAGTAGCCAACTTCAACTCGAGATCTGCATTGGAATCCTTGGCGGCGCTGAGGTCCTTTCTCCTCTCAGCGAGAAGACCCTGCAGCTCACCATGAGCGGCAGCGTCCTTCTCGTGCTCACGCTTGAGCGCGGCAAGCTCCTCGCCGCTCGCCCTGAGATCGGCTTCCAGCTGCGCCACCTTCGTTTCCAGCTCCTTGGCGGCCTCGGCAGCTTCGGCAGCATCCCTTGCTTCCTTGAGAGCCCCGCCAATTGCTTGCTCACGCGCGGCAAGCTCCTCCTCGTGGCTGTCAAGGTTGACCTTGCGTTGCGCCAACTCTCCTTCCTGCGCAAATAGATTTTCAGCGACAAGCCGCTGTTGCTCTTCAACCTCAGCCTTCGCGAGAAGAAAAGCTTTCCGCTCCTCGGCGACTTGCTCCCGCTCCTCCGCCAGGGATCAGAGAGTTTCCTGCCTGAGACCCCGGAGCTCCTCAACGCGCTTCTACATATCCACTCCCGCCCTCGCGACAAGTGCTTCTCGGGACGCCAGCTTGGCTTGTCGGGCGCGGTAGAGCGACAGCAGCTTCCGCAGCAGCCGCTCCTCCTCAGACTCGTCGCTGCTGCTGCTTGGCGCGTCGACCAGCGTCAGCCCAGCGGAGGCGAGCACTTCTCCATCCAAAATTTCTCATTCGACCGGCGCCTGGAGCTTGACCCCAGGGGATCTTGATGAAGATACCGTCGCCGGCCTTCAAGTAGGCGCCGGGCTGGGGCTCTTCGGAGCCTGGCGCTGCAGCATCGGTGGAGGGATCGGCGGTCGGCGCAGCGCCTGGCGCTCCTGCAGCCTCGGGGCCGTCAATGCGATCGCCGGATCTCTCGCTAGCTTCTGCGGTGGCAGCCTTGGCGGCCCCTTCGCCGGCGGGATCATCAGCGCCGGCCTCTTCTTCGGTGGCGGCGGCGTCGTCGTTGTTGCCGCGCGCGTTCTCCTCGCCGGCGGCCTCGGTTTCCATCGGCTCCGTGGCAGGTGGGTCTGGCGACCGAAGAGGGGAGAAAGGTCAAGCAAATATTCAAAAAGAAAATCAGAAGAACAAGAACCCAAGGAAGTTTTCAGGCAAGAGGATTACCTGTGCTAGGATCTGCGGTCGAGGTCTCAACCACCGGAGGATCGCCAGTGCTGTCCCTTGCCGGAGAACTGCCCCTTGCCGGAGAATTCTCCCTTGCCGGAGAATGCTCCCTTGCCGGGGAATCCTCCCTTGGCGGTGTAGTAGAAGCAGATGGCATTTCGGGAGCAGCCTCCGGTCCCTCCTGGTGAGGCTGCTCTGCTCCTGCACAAACCAGCAATCAGATATCAGCAAGGAAAGATCACCTATGCGCGCCTGACAGCATGAAGTAAACCATATACTTACGTGGGGGGCTGCGCTGGGGGCTGCTTTGAGGAATGGTTGCCGGGTCCGACAAGGTGGTCTCGGACATGTCCTCTGCCGTCGCGGTGGGGTCGTCCTCGATGACAATCACCGGGGCCTTGGCTCTCCTCGCTGCTCTCTGGGCCAGCATCCTGAAAAGGAATAGGTTCAGAGTGAAGCAAATCAGATACAAGACAACACAACAAAAATTGAAGAACCACGAGAACAACGAAGTCTTACTCTTCTTCTTCCTCGTCGGAGCTGAGCGCCCAGAGATCGAAGTCCGGCTCGCCTCCGGTGCGAAGAGTCGGAGGAGTAGACTCCCTTGTCCGCTTGGCAGGAGCAGTGGCGGTGGACCGGGAAGACCCCGCTCCGGTTGCCGCAGTGGCGTGAGGCGCTCCCGCGGCAACAGTGCTTGCCGCGGTAGAGCATGTCGCGCGGCTCGGCGGCTGTTGACCCGTCTGCCGCCCCGCTGCGTCCACGACCTTGCGGAGACGCCTTCTTGGTGGAGCTGGGGGCTCCGCTTGCGGCAAGCTGTCTGAAGGTTCGGGCCCGACGAGCTCTCTCTCGCCGGGCTCGCTCGGCTCAGCTTCAGGCCCGGCAAGCTCTTCTTCGCCGGCGAACTCCTCTCGCTCGGCAAGGCTTGCCGCTTCTGCTGCCTCTGCCTCCTCCACGGTGAATCCAAAGTCACCCGCGGCAGCGGCTGCCGCCGCCTCTTCCAGCCTAGTGGCGATGCGCTGCATCTCCACGTTGGTGGTGTGGCGGGTGAGGCTCTTCTGCTCGTCAGCACGGACCGCCACTTCAACCAAGCCGTCAAAGAAATCCCGCACGACGTCGTCTGCAGGCTCTTGCCAAGTCGGAACGATTCCGTGCGAGTCGCACAACGGCATCATTGCACGGATGCGGTCGAGCGAGGAGTTGTTGCACAACGGAACGACGCTCCTCGGCAACATGAATGGATGTTGAGGATCGCGCTTTAACAATTCCAGGAGCATCGCGTCCAGCTCCAGGACAGTGAAGTTGAAGTTGAGGCCCGGGCGCAGCCTCATGATATCCGCCGAGTTCTGGAACTCCCAGGCGGGTCTCCCCCTCTCTTGCAGGGGGGGCGATGCGGTGACGAAGGAAATCTGCGCCAACGGCGCCTACGGTGAGCCCGGCAAGCCTGAGGCGAAGGATCCGGGTGACGGCAATCTTCAGCCTGTCGTCTTCCCGGGCAACGTTGCTCCAATCGTTGCCGCGCGCTATTGGGGCTTGTCGCAGGGCGGTAAATGGCTACGGGTTCTCCTCGACGATCCAGCACCACTCTGCTCTCCAATCCTCCCACTTGCTGCGGAGCTCTCCCTCCAGATAGGCTTCCTTCTTGCCGACTCTCGAGATCCAGGCAATTCCACCGGCAAGGGGCTCCCCTCTCTCAACCCGGGGCATAAAGAAGTGGTAGAAAAGGGCTACGTTTGGATGGACTCCGACAAAGTTTTCGCACAGATGTGCGAAAACTGCCATGGTCAGAACAGCGTTGGGGGTGAAGTCAAGGAGGCGGAACCCGTAGGTGTTCATGATATCACAGAAGAATTCAGAAAAGGGCGGGCAGAGCCCGCAGTAGAAGAACAGCGTGAAGAAGGGATATCCGTTCGGAGCTAGTCTCGAAGCGGCAGCCGGGAGTACCTTCGTGCGTGGATGCGCTCGCGTCTCCGTCGACCAGAAGAGGTAGTAGTACTCCCTCAGCTTCTTCGCGCCTAGCTGAGGGGGTAAGATGTCCCGCTCCTTCCGCAGCGCCGCGAGCCGCTGCGCCTCGGCCGATTTCACGCCCTTCCCCTTGTCGGCTTTTGGAGCCATGGCGGAGGTGGTGGGGGAGATCGACGGCGTTGGTGGTGCTGGTGGCAATGGGAGGCGGAGCGCTGCTCTATTTCAGCTTCGGGAAGAAGGGGGGGCGGCGGAGATTTCCGAGATTGGTGTAGCAACTGGCGAGATGGACGAACTGCCCCTGTTTCCCCTGCTTATAAAGGGGGAGGGGCGGACGTTTCGTCCTTCCGAATAAAGAAACCACCCACGATCTCTCCCACGACGCCGCATTCAACGCGTGCCATTCGGAGAGGGCGCGGTGGATACGGAGCAAGATACGGCGTAACCCAGGCCGCGTGTGCCCGTGCCCTGTTTTGGGCCTGGCCCAACAGCGCTCGGCACCGTGTGTGGCCCAGGCCCGGGGGCTCCTGTCGGTGTACTAGAGTAGGGGCACCCTAGTATCCTGAACTTGTGCACGGGCAGTTGCAGCGCCCCGCGGCAAGGCTTGCCGGGTGACCGCCAAGGTCCTCCGTGGTTCCTTTGGAGTCATTCAAGAACAAAGTATTTAAGCCAAGGAGACAAGGCCCCAGCAAGAGGAGCTTGCCGGGAAGGCCAATCAAGGCATCACAAGGAACTCGCCGCGACGCGCCGCGCGTCCCGACAAGGCCCGGTGAGCGACAAGCTTCCGGGCGCGGCAAGACAACGACCGCGGCAAGGCGCTTGCCGCGGCAAGCGGCCACTATGTACCTACGCTCCAGCACATCGACCAACGTGTCGCCCTGGGGGCCCTTCCAGGCGCGCGTGGCGAGAGGCTGTGCAGCCAGCGGTGCGCGGTGGCAAGCGACGCTGACAAGACTGCCATCGTGGCGAGCGGTGGCGTCCCTGACAGTCCTTTTCTGCACTGTTTGGGCGACGCAGACGGGCATTTAATGCCTTTGTCCCCTGCCGTCAGGGTTAGGTAGGATACACTATACAGGTAGTTGTACCAACCGCAACTCCTTTTCCATTTTTGCCCTTGTCTACGTTGCCACCTATCGGTGACCCCTTGAGCATATAAAAGGAGGCCAATGCGCAACAT